>NC_052961.1:2367653-2667653 GCF_013358895.1 Oreochromis aureus
GAAAATCCAATTGTAACCCCACAGACATGGTTACTAATATTTTTTGCCTTATATCATTATTTCCGACACCCCTTGAGCGCACCGTGATTTTTCATAGTCCTGTGAATGCAACATAAGCACAGGCTGCTGCGGGGTAAGCTAGACAAGGCAGAGCAAGACAGGGAGAGCAACTAACAAGCTACACAGTGAGTCCTTCAATATAGAACTGGTGTTATATGTACTTTTAACAATTTCTAACTTAAAGTTATGTACTTTCCAGAGCCTTTTATCTGTTTTGCTCCCAACCAAACCAGATAGAGTGTGTGTTTTTTCTTGGAAATTCCAGTGAGTTACTAAAAATGATAAGTTAGCAGGGAAAACTATGCTAATTTTACACGTGGTAACCACTGCAACAGTGTGAACTCTGTATTGTCTAAAAAAAGCTAAAACCAGTCAGGGTGCTTGAACTGTGAGTGAAATAGTGTGTTATATTTTATTGTATTGTCCATCCATCCATTCGCTTCCGCTGATCCTTTCCAGGGTCACGGGGGGCGCTGGAGCCTATCCCAGCTGTCATAGGGCGAGAGGCGGGGTACACCCTGGACAGGTCGCCAGTCTGTCGCAGGGCCAACACACAGGGACAGACAACCATTCACACTCACACCTAGTGACAATTTGGATTATCCAATTAACCTATCCCCTCAAACTGCATGTCTTTGGACAGTGGGAGGAAGCCGGAGTACCCGGAGGGAACCCACGCAAACACGGGGAGAACATGCAAACTCCACACAGAAAGACCCCAGCCTGATGGTGGAATTGAACTCAGGACCTTCTTGCTGTGCGGCAACAGTGCTAACCACCGTGCCATTTATTGTATTGTCTACTTGATTAATCACTTTCACAAATGCACCAAAATAATGCAAGATGCACTTTTCTTTCAGTCGTACATGTTACTCTTCGCTCCACATGTCTACACTTCTGCACTTTGTCATTTCAGTTATGGGTTAATTCATATAAATAAGCTGCTTAAAACTAATTAAGTTACAAACCTTTCATAATTTGATTACACAAAAAGGTGCAGATATATTTGATTGTAGTGCTGTAAAGCAATACAAACTGAATTCATAGAAACAGAAACGATGTTACAACAACAGTGTAATTGATTTTGAACACTTTACGAGATCTCATTTTATTTAGAAACAGCTGTAAGAACTATTTTGTTCATTGCTCTGTACTGTATGTGCAGACTGGTTTTTTGTGATACTGAAGTTGCTTCCAGATACTGTTAGCGAGCCAGACCCTGTGAAAACTCTTGGTGGATCCAAAAGCAGTGTGGCCAGCTGTTCTGGATGCAAGAGCAGATCTACAGACTGAACCACTTCAAATCGCAGGATTTCAGATAAGCAAGAATAAAACCATTTACTTCCATACAGATCGTTCCTCGGGAAAACTATTGAACTCACAATATCCTGTTCATCAGGAGTCAGGTCTAAAGAAACGTACCCATTTTATTTTATTTTATTTTGCTTTTATTCCCAAAAGAGCACTCTTCATTGTTATTTACCCTGGTTTGTTGTATCATTGTAAACTTGTAATAAACCTGCACGTCCAATTCTCTCAAATTTCTTTTACTCCTCTCAAATCTAGTCTATAAGCCGAGCCTAACTATACTAAGCAGGTGTTACACAAACTTTTCTACTCAGGAGATGAGTGAAAATACATTTTCCATAGACACCTTCTTTAGAACTCTTTCTGAAAGACTGCTGTCACAGCCTAACTGTGGATGCACAGTGGTCCACACCACTGTGGTGCATAGGTTGCAGTCTGAAAAATGGATTCTCCCCAAGCATGAAAATGAAGCCAACATGGAAAAACTGCAGTTCATCTGAATCCTTTCTGGGAACTCGAGACTGTCTCCAAAAGCAGATCAGCTGGACTTTGTGCTGATTGCATCTTTTTAAGAATTTATAATGCAGTTATATAAAAAATATGGGCTGCTATGCAGTTATGGTTAGTGAAATTCTCATTATTACTACGTCTGTTCATTTCATGAATGCTTCTTGCTAGTTGTTTTAGCTATCGTTAGACAATAACCCAAATACAGCAACCAAAATGGTAATGTTGAAGTTTGAAAAGAATCTTTGTGAATGGAAAACATCACAGAGCTTTCATTTATCTCTTAAACTGTAATCAAATTCAGCTGCCTTGTGAGGTAAATCTGGTTGTTTCGTTCCTGAAAAATAAATAATCCTCATAACATGATCGATGAAGTGCCAACGAAATTAGGATTCATTTGAGAGAAATGCTAAAAAAGCAAATTACAAGGACAGAATCGGTTTATGTTTCCATAAACGAGCTGAAAGCTGAGTCTCTCGTGACTTTCAGCCTCCAATGGACAAAAAACCCTGAGCAGAATAACACCGCGACCTTTACAGAGTAACTGGACCGAGCTGCAGTGATGAATGGTGCCACGCTTTTTATCAACACACACAAACACACAGTCTTTACTCAACCTTTGTTTCTCTCTCCGAATCAAAAGCTGATGAATTCACATTCTCCACCTCGCCTCTCGGCTGTGAGCACTCATGAATCCTAAATCCACCTGCATTTATTTTTATCTCCTTCTTTAATCTTTGGACTTTATCCCGCAGCACGGTTCAAAGGCACATATCAAACTTTCTGTTCTGCCTCAGTTCTTTAATAACAGTGTATTTCTTTGCAAGCTTCACTGTTCAGGTGATACACATCCATATCTGAAATGAGCCATTCCGATGCTCTTTTTTAACTTTCTTCTGATTGGTCGCCCCTCAAAAATGCTTACATCATAAAATAAACTGAGCATTTAGAGCAACTTAAGCTTCAGCCACCAGCACTCAGATGTCTTACCTGGAACATGATCCTGTACTGCTCCTCTGGACGTTTGACCACGCACATGTTGCAGCCCATGATGGCGTCTCGGTCTGTCTGTCCTCTTGATCTGAATCTCTGTCGTCTGTTCTCTGTCACCGCAGGTCCCTCAGGAAACAGCTGCCAGTCTGTATCGATAATCCAGCTTGTCTGTCTGACCTTTCACCTCCAAGTCTGATGTGTTCGAGATCTTGCTTGTTTAACCTTTTTTAATCACCCACTGACCTTTGACCTAAAATCAGGTTCCAAATTGAGAACAAATCATCAGTTTTGAGCCAAAACGAAGTGAAATCTTTATTCCCCCGGTGATAAAGATCCTGTATCTAAAAAGTTTTATTCTTGCTCTTTGTTTTAACCATAAGGCTGTGAGGAAATCTGTCAAGAAATGTATCAAAAAATGATTCAAATGTATGCTGATTTATTTCAAACAGGTAAAAGCTGCAGTTATCTGTGTAGCAGATCTGTGCTTGTTCTTCAAACTCAGTCAGGTTTTAGACAAACATGCTCCAGAGTAGGGTACTTGTAGTTTTTAAACAGTAAAGTGAGATTTCCACTTCATCTGAGAATCCCCAGATGTGTTTCCTGAAGTGTCTCCAAACATGTGCAGCTCCTTTTATCAGCTCAGAGTCACAAGTTCTCCTTCAAAGACAAGAAAGGAAACACCCAGCTGAGACTCAAGCCGAGTTTACGTCGTGTCCTGTTTTCTGCTCTAAAGACAAAAGTAAAACCCACTTCTCTGTTTCTCGCTGTTTCCCACTCGCAAGCAGAAGTAATGATGAAACAAAGACAAAAGCAGCACAAACATCGTTCGGCTCCGTTTCTGTCGTAATATGGCGGCGTTCTGTTGCTCAAACAGCTCTTCGCAGTAAACACCTTTTATCTGGTGTCCTGTGGCCGGCAAGGAGGCGAGACACTTTTCATCAAAATTAATTTTTATTCATGCACGGTAGATTGTTTCAGCCCTACAGGGGGAAAGACGAGGAGGAGGAGGAAGGCGCTCTCCGGTTTGTGCTTGAAACTGTTAACATGAAAAATCAGTCCAATTTGTTTAAGCAAAAACAAACAGTGGCTGAATCTGTCCTGATGGAAGGATGAAGTCCGAGTGCTCGTTCACGGCTCCCACAGAGAGCACGTACACGTGTGCTTACAGCATCATTCAGCTGTTGGTCGCAGCTGTGGTCTCAGTGCAAATATCAAATAGTTTAAATCAACTTAAGCTTCAGTTTGTTGGATGTTTGCAGCAGAAATGGTTTGATTTTTGTCCCGCACTGAATATTTTATCTTAATGACAAAACAAATTGCTTCTCTCTGTGTTTTGAATAAATTTGGTAGCTTCTGTGAGAGTGATGAATAAAAACATAATAGATCCAAATTGTGGTGCTTTTAAAAAATGATGAGTGCAGGAAAGCTGATGGAGAAGAAAATGACTGCAAATTGTGTTTTCAGCTTCTGTTTAGAGTAAATGTGACAGCTGAAAGTTTATAGACGACAAACTTCAAACTCAATAAAGGATGACATTTGTGTGATCTCTGTTTGTTTGGTTAAATAAAGTGTGTGTTCCTGCAAACAGGAAAAAAAAAGGTTCTTCGCTTAAAAAATTCTTTTTCCTGCTTTTCCAAAACAGATTAAATCTGAGCCTCTTTTTTACGCCTCTAATCAAACACAAACTCTCCAGCTAAATGTTAGTTTTTGTGTCTCCTGAGGTGCGTTTGGAATCGAGGCCTGTGACGGTTAATAAGAACTGAAGAAAAGATCTCTCCTCCCGGTTGTAAACTGTTTTCAGTTCACTTCAATAATTCATGTGAACATCAGTGAGCGTTTAGAACGACGTTCCTTCTCCCCCAAACTGACTGACTCTAACAGGCTGCTGGCTTGTGTCAGAAATTTTGAAATACTGCAAACGCCAAGAGCTTCAATAAAAGATTGGAACAGTTTCTTGATGAGCGAGGTTCAAGAGCTCTCAATTATTCATCTGAGGTTTGAATCACCACAAGAAATAAGAAGCTCCACTGTAAACATTTTGTCTAAAAATCGAGCTGATCGTGTCTGTGCAGAAGTAAAAGACCAAGAACTTTTTTTTTCTTTTGAAACAGCCAGCCTCTGTTTCTACTGTTTGAACTTTAAAATGTGGTTTTATAACCAAACCGCTCACCTAACAAACCGAACAAGAGATTTGTTTTTTATTTTATGTATCAAAGTTTGTGCTTTTGTGTTTTTTGACGACTTTCAGAACATCTTTAGGCACCTGAACTTGACATCAGTGGAATAAAAGGTTGGTTGTGTTTAGAGCTGAATGCTTTGAGCACTGTGGCATTGAAGATGCGTTTGTAGGGTCAGAAAGGAGAAGCAGCATTTGTGCTTTTAGCAGTGACTCCACATTTCAGCCTCTCCTCTCTGAATCCAGCGTTTCTGTCCAAAGTGTCACGTTTGCACTCAGCTTTGATGTCTGCAGATGGGAAATGCTCCCATGTTATATCAGTAAATCTGTCGTTTTTGTGCACTTTTGGCCACTTTTATGTGTCTACTTGAGTCTTTTCTAACTATAAAGTTAAAAAGTACATTTCCACCTGTGTCACTAACGGCTCACATCTGTCTCTGCCACGTCCACACTTCGTGTCTCTCCGTTCATGTCTGTGTGTTTTAATATCCAGTTGAGTATCACATGTTGTTTCCTTCTTGAGCCTGATTTCTGTTTGTCCTTTTTGCTGTTTCTCCCTCAAAAAATCTAAATTTAGCTGCAAAGTCTCGAAGCACATTTGGTTTTGTAAACTGTATTTTATTGTGTTAAAGAGCTGAAGTTTCTTCAAAGACAAACCTGTGAGCTCCAAAATGATCTGATGATGAATATTTACTGACAGGTGTTTCCTGTGCCTGCATGTTTCTGTGTAAAAGGTTGTTTTAAAAATCAGTGCTCTGCAGTTTCTGAATCTTTTCCTTCACTTTTTTATTCTAAGTAAAGATTTGTTTCTCACTCGCTGCTCGGCGCTGTTTAACTTTTCTCCTTTTGCATGTTGGTTTTTTGCAGAGAACAGCGTCTCCCTCCGGTTTTATCACCGCCCACCTTGCCCACAGACGGTCCTCGATTAGCCTGCAGAAAGATGACAGACAGGATCGACTCTCTGCAGAAGCACATTCAGCCTGTATCACCTGCTGCTTCTGTCACCGAGCATCAGTTATCTGGCTTTATCAGAGTCTACCTGCGCCTCTCTGCACCTGTTATCTGTCATCAGCACCTGTTTTATGCACCCTGATCCAACACAGGATTCCTGTCAGACGTCTCAGAGGGAAAAGGAGCAAAAGACACCCAGACAAAGAGGGAGGATTAAAAAAGTGTGATCACAGGAAAAAACAGAGGAAGAGAAAAACTGCAGCGTGGCGTTTAAATGGAGAGATGCTATTCTGGGAATTTCTCAAAATCCCTTTTTGACAGTTTGTTTTTCAGTTATGTGCGTCTAATTCAGCAAATGACCCAAGGCTGATGGATCTGTATTTTCCAAATGTGCCACTAAACAGAAAATTATACTAATTATTTTCCTCAGTGGATGAAATTTCCAGTGTTTAGGTCACTGCACTGAATTCCAAGTATCTTTAAATCTTTGTCGACCAGAAAGAAAAATCAATTTGTGAACTCCTCAATCCCCAAAAATCCTCCTCCAGGTCTGATAATCCACACAGGTGAAGACCGGCTTTGTTTCACCAAACTTCAGCCTCAAACAGTCGCCCTCTGTCTGCCATGAAGCTGACTTTATTCTCCGTGTAATCCCCCCCAAAAAATCCTCCTGGAGCAGCCGGCAGGTTTTCTGAGAGGAGCTAGACCCTGAGAGCGCCGGCCTTCTCTCCTTTCTCCTCCTCTATCCTTTCATCCTTTGATTTCCTTTGCTGCTCCGTCATTTCTCTACAGAGGTTAAATCCGGCTTAGTCTCGCTCCTGGACACAGAGACGCAGAAAAACAGAGAGAAAGAGGTTCTTGAATGAGCACATGAACACACACAGGCTTGGTTTTTGCTCATTTCTCTGAATTTCTATGAATTTGTTCTTTGTCCTTCTGCTCAGAGCAGCGAATAGACTCACATGTCTGCAGCTGAAGACAGTTTAATGAGCCAAAAGCTGATCTCGCTGGTCAAAATCTTTTAATCTTTTCCATTTTAAGCTCTTCGTTTTTGTTCGAATGTCATTGAGTTTTCTGCCCTGCGAGAGGTTATCAGTGCAGCTGACCATTCAGACCCACAGACATGCTCATCCTGTCAGTTATTTTCAAGAATCAATCAAGTGAAAATATGTCAACCTTTAAACTTCAAATCTACAACCATGAGTCGATAAGTCCAGTGCCGTCTAAAAGTTAAATCTGTGTGATCAGACCGTTAAAGCAGAAAACTGCCACAAAACGACCACAATCCTGTTTTATTGCATTTGTAGGTATAGCTCTGTTCTGACACCCCGCCCTTTAATTTCACTCTAACCTCAGAAAGCCAAACAACAGATATGACACCGATTCAGTCAGATACAGTGTGAAAGGGTGGGGGTGGGTTCCAAAGTGGTTTGCAGATGAACAACAGCTAAGGCTAACGCTGACATTTCATACTAATATTGCTACAAAGGATTTGAAGCCGGTCGCTGCTCATCAGCTCACGACCGTCGGTGAGAGCAGAAACGCAGATCGACTATAAAAGATTTTAAATGGTGGGGATTTTTTTTTCAAGGCAGAAAGCGTGATTTGGAAATCACTGAATAAATCAGCAGTAAATCAGTAAGCACTGAATAAAATTTACCAACAATGTTCAGGCTCAGTTTGTCAAGCTGCAAGATTTGTGGCTTTTTCTTTAACTTGAAGGATCAAAACCTGAAGTTCAGTCATGCAAAACTACCGACTCTGACATTCTGGGAGCAATCGAGAAAATAATCAGTCGGTCAAATAAGATCATGAAGAATGTTTCATCTCAGCTTTGTTAAAGCATCCCAGTGATAAAAGACAATTTATCTGCACTGGAATACCAGAAAATAAGACTTTCATAGATAAAATATGTAGGAATTGAAACTGCAGATGTATAAGAGTTTAGCTTTACAAGAAGAAGTAAATTTCAGAAAGTCCAAAGCCCTCTCTCCCTCCTGGAATAAAAAACAAATCTAAACAGAATTTAGCCAAAGTGATTTCATTTTAAATCTCATTTAAAGAATATTTCCAGCTGCACCTTTCCAGATGTTTTGGGAACCGTCCACTCCTTGATTTCCCCAGGGGAATCAGTCGCCTTCTCCTCCCACAGAAGGTGATCCTGAAGTGGGTAAAACCGGCACACTTGCGTCCCCACCTGCTCGTCTTCCTTTGGCTTTCTTCCAAATTAAAACAGATATGTGGCGTTTCCCTCCCAGTCTGAGCGGCTGTGCATCTCTACAGACGGATGAAAAGGAGCCGGCGGTGCATCGGGAATCAGCAGAGAGATCTGCAGCTCTCTGCTCGCCGCTCTCTCCTCTTCTGCAGCATCCTCCCCACGCTGGAACAACAGCAGCCTCTGTGGTGGTGCAGCCAGCCAATAACCTGCAGCGGGCAATTAATTTTCCTCTCCACGATGGCTCTTTCCTCCTCCTATGCTTCTCCCTCCCACCTGCTCTGTCCGCCCTCCCATCTTTCCTTTTTTTTGCCTCTTCTTCTTATTGTTCTTCACTTGTTCATTTATCTCTCTGACATTCAACTCTTACTCAGCGTGCATGCATGTAAACATTTTTTTGTGTTGTCTTCACGGTTAAAAGAACACTGAGCAGACTGTTATCTGCATGTGCACGCTGTTAGTCAGGAGGAATCCTCTCATCTTCAAAATGTCAACTTTAACAGTTGAAACCAGCAGGAACATTTGAGTTTATACAGCTGGCTTCTTCCTCCTGCAGAGGATGGTCAACGTGTCAGCTTTGTGTTCTGGCAAGACACAAAAAATCACAGTAAAGAACACAGCAGGCATGTGTGGAGGTTTTCAGACCCACTGATAGCAGCCAGAATACACTAGATTCTACTTAGAAAGTGTATTTATCCCATATTTATAATAAAACTTCTAGTTTGAACTGTTTAAGCAGTCTGTAACCAAACACATCTGTAAGTAGACCTTATTTTCTTTACTATTCTTACTTTCTGTCCTATGTGTCTTAGTCCACGTGTGCCTGAGCCAACAGCTCCGGCTGCAGACTGTGTGAAACACTCAGTTCATCTCTTGCATCTCAGTCTCTGACTGTCAGTACAGATGCCCCACCCACCTGCTCTTCAAACCCTCTGATGCTGAGGGGCAGCCAATCAGAAGAAAGTGGTCTTAAACGTGGGAGGAGTTACAACAGCTGATTTAAGACCGAGGATGATTTATGATTCAAAATGAAGACAACAGTACACCGATTACTCTGCACATACAAACACACCATACAGAGACTGGTATAAATTGGTTCCAGTCCAATAAACCAGTAACCCCATTAGCCTTAACAGAAGGCAATTTAATGGTATTAATTAATTCTCTGTAAAAATGTAATGTTGATCATAATTTATGCACATAAACACCCCAAAAGACAAATGACACAGCAGCAGAAGTAGTCTGCGTCAGTCTGATGATGTCCTCACTGATCACACCAAGGCTCTTTACACTGTACATAGACAGAATTAGCAGTGGGGAGGAAGAACCCCCCTTTAACAGGAAGACACCTCCAGCAGCACCAGGCTCAGTGGGGCGCAGCCATCTGCCTTGTGGGCTGAAGGCAACCAGAGGAGAGAAGAGGATGAAGTCCTGGGGAACAGCAGGGGATGAGCCTCAGCTCGGTTTAATTCTCTACTTATATTCTTCCCTGAGGTCAGATCGTTTGTGAGAATAATATTAATTTCCAGTGTTTATCTGGCTCACATGTATGTTGGTGTCCCTGGTGTAGGCGTGTTTATGATGCTGACACAGACAAAGCCCCGTGAAGGATTGGACCACTGAACAGCACTTTACTCATCAGCTGACATTCACAGTCTTCACCTCTCTGTCTGCACAGCATAAGAAATCATTTAGTTCTGTGAGTCTCGAGGGATCCGTGTCATTAACATGAGACAAAAGCAGAGTTGGAGACTTTCTTGACTGATAACCTTGTTAGCTGTGAGATAACACGTGTAAATGTTTCCCTTTGCTTTTGAGGTCTGAGGTTTCTCATTCGTCCACCTTGTGCTTTATTGTGAAACACAGACTCTTGGCTATGCTGCTGTTTGTTGTTCTGAGAGTTGCTGAAATCTATTTTCAACTGAGGTTTATCAGATTCTCCTTTACTGCCCTGATTATCCATGCCCTGCCTGAAGCGGCAGTTTGAGAAGAAATTATTGCGAGAAAGAAGCCAAATCCATATTGTGCACATATTCTTGATTCCAAATGAATCCTCTGTGCAACACAAAACTTCCTCCATTCGACTTCCTGATCACATTCCAGTTTATGACCCTGCTGCTTCTCTAATGCCACAAAGTTTAGATTTTTAGCTAAACTTCTAGCTTCTGCCCTTTGAGCTTAGTGAAATCATCACTTTTTTGTTGCTATTTTTAATGTTCCCGAGGCTTTTTTTTTAAATAATTTAATCTCAGCTGCAGAGGAAGAATAAAAACCATAAAACCCGAATTTCTCAAGTCCTCAATCTCTCTCATTTTCTTCTGTCTTTGTCTTCATTTCCTTCCTCTCGTCTTTGTTACCACGGCAGCCTGCTTTTCTTTTACTGAATGTGTGTGCGGTGAAAAAGAGAGAAACAAGGTGACAGCAGAAGAAAGGAAGGAGCGAAACAGAAAGGGCAAAAGATAATGGCTCAGAGGGGGAGGGGCAGCAAACATTTCAACAATTTAACTACAGGAAATCTGTGTGTGTGTGTGTGTGTGTGTGTGTGTGTGTGTGTGTGTGTGTGTGTGTGTGTGTGTGTGTGTGTGTGTGTGTGAACAATGAACAGCACCATCGCCCGGAGGAATCACACTCTGATTTTATTATAGTGCCACAGCAACAGATATCGATTTCTAATGTATTTAATTACCAGGTGAAGCTGATCACACACGACACAGGTTACAGACAGCGTCCACCTGCTGTTGCCAGGCAACTGCAAAAACAGCCAATGTCCATCACCTGACAAGGCTAGCTAATGGAGTTGGATAATTAAAGAATGAGTATGTCACTTCATGACATCTGAATGCGATCGTAAATCTTTGGAGCACGTTGGCCTCGATGAACACAGCTGTTGTTTTGTTTCATTAAAGTGGGAAGATCACAGTGTCTCCTGACCACTACAGGACCAACCCAGCGAGACGCTAATAATCACGGTTTAAATAATTACGAAGCAGACCATCGGCTGTTATTGCACTGCTCTTCATTTATTGATTAACCTAGCTAGAAAAAAACAGCCAATAATGTTCTCACTCAGCTAATCAGGACGTGTCTATAGACTGTCGTCTGCCTGTCTGTCTGTTTTTTGTGTTTGTATTTGTGTGTCGTGGCTGAGTGGTTAAAGTGATGGCATCTCCAGACAGCTCAGAAAACTACCAACAACCACAGACTTGATTTGTTTAATCCATAGAAAGTACAGATTGTGTAGAGGAAGTCCTTCTATAAGCAGGAAGTGGAACCCAGTTGAAAGGAGCTGGGGTGAACTGGGTTGCAAAGTGGCATGCAGATCCACAGGAACAGTATCCTGCCTCTGACGCAGCTTAAACAGTCCATCCTACATGAGGTTTGGTTACTTGGTGTGAAGAAGGATGTCAGCTGTGAGCTAGCACTACGCTCAATTTCAGGTCGTAACACTTGAGCTGTAATTAAGCTCCTTGAGGCATTTTTGTTTTTGTTACTCAGCCAATATTGGCAGGTCTGGTGGAACCGCCTCATTATTGGGTTATTAAATCAATGCACCAACAATAATCTATATAAAAACAAGTGTTTACTTTAACTCAGTTCCAAGCAATACAGGCCACGTGTATGGTTAATAATTAGCTTTTACACCTCTTGAAGCTAATTTATGAATTTATGTCCTTTTTTGTGATGAAATGTAATAAAAAAGAAAAATCAATCATAACTAAGACAAGGGTTGAAGCAACATGTTTTTGATCATTATTGAAGTTTACTCCTTCTACACTATCCATCAGCACCAATGGACAAATAACCTTTGTGCCTGAGTGAGTGTATTGCATATCTGGTTCTTGCACTTGATGCATGTATCCTGTGTCTTCTTGCCCATCTTATCTTAAAGACCTTGACCCGTCTTCTTCCCCTCACCCCTTGCAGCCCCTCCCTGAGCCTGGTTCTGCTGGAGATTTCTTCTTCCTGTTAAAATAGTGTTTTTTCCTTCCCACTGTCACCAAGTGCTCATTGTTTGAGTGTTGGGGTTTGATCTTTTTATTGAAGTGTCTCTACCTTACAATTTAAAGTGCCTTTAGACTGTTATTGTGGTGATAGATAGATAGATAGATAGATAGATAGATAGATAGATAGATAGATAGATAGATAGATAGATAGATAGATAGATAGATAGATAGATAGATAGATAGATAGATAGATAGATAGATAGATAGATAGATAGATAGATAGATAGATAGATAGATAGATAGATGCCAAAGGCTTACATGTTACATGTGTGTGTGTGAAAGAAATGAAAATAACTTTTTATGTATAAAAAAAGACCATTCATCATTCATTAGATTCTATGAAACACAGAACTGGGAAATTCAAGTCTTTATCAATATTCTTCATTTAATAATGATGTCAAATGAGAAAGTTCTTAAAATACTGTTATAATTTATCCTCAGGGGGACATGAATGCCCGGACATGATGTGATGGCAAACCATATGGAGATATTTGACTTAACTAAAGACGTCCAAAACCACACGTGCCAGATGCTTAGTTGCCATCTGGGAAGTTGTCTTTGGAAACGGTTTGGAAAAGGTCAGGCACTTTCACAGAAAAATTGGCAACTGATTGGATAAACCATCTGGCTAACAGTGTCTATCATGGCCAAACTTCAGCCAATCAGATCAATGAACAATTGGACCTAGAGAGGAAAACCGAACCCCAGTCAGAGCATCCAGTGGGCATCAGTGACATTACCCCAAATCCACAAGATGGCACTAAATATGTTTCAAACTGGATAAACAAATGAATCATTAGACTTTGATGTTTCTGCGTACTTTCACTCCAGGTCATTAAACACATCACCTGCTGTGTAGAGCCTGTAGAGCTTTAAGAATGGGCGTAGATTTCAGTTTGTTTTTATTTTTATCATTTTATCATCTTAAAGGTCACTTTGCAGTGAGTGTGTGTGTGTGTGTGTGTGTGTGTGTGTGTGTGTGTGTGTGTGTGTGTGTGTGTGTGTGTGTGTGTGTGTGTGTGTGTGTGTGTGTGTGTGTGTGTGTTTATGACTCCAGCCCTGTCCAGATGAAATACACAACACTGTCAGAGCACTGAATCAATACACCTCCCCTCTCCTCATCTTCTCTTCCTTCTCCATCCTCTAACTCATCCTCGCTCCTCCTCTTCACCTCCTTTCGCTCTGCTCTCCTCTCCACCCCTTTCTTTCCCCTCCACCCTTTTTCAAATCCTTTGTTTTCTCTGCACAGCATCTCCTCTCACCTCCATCTGTCCACACTCTTCTCCTTCTCTTGCTGCTTCTCTGTCATCTCTATTTTTCTGCATCCTCCTCTGCTCATCTCTCATCTTGTCCTGATTCCTAACCCTCTCTCCTTTCCTTCCATCCTGTAATCTCTCCTCTCCTCCTCCCACCTTCCTCTGCCCCCCCTCCTGCTGACGGTGAGTCCTGTGAGAGCAGTTTATCAGCTCAACACAGTAATTACATCGACAGAGGGAGAGATGCCTCTGCAATGTCTACACCGTGTCACACCCACACCCACCACACACACACACACACACACACACACAGGCATGCACATCTCTTCAAACAACACACTCTTACTATTTTGAACTAGAAGCTTTCTGCACTTGCACACACTCACTATTCAAACACACACACACACACACACACACACACACACACACACACACACACACACACACACACACACACACACACACACCACCACCACCACCACCACACACACACAGAGTGGTTAGTGTGTATTTCTGCTGTTGTCTGAAACGTGGTGGTGATGTGTGTGCTGAAGTGAGTCTGCTGCCCAAACATCCATTTATCTCTGTCGCTTTAGCACAAACACTGTCTGCCTGTGGTTACATGTGTGAGTTTGTCAAGTTCCTGAAAGGACCCAGCAGACATGGTACAGTGCACATCTATCTGTCTGTATTCACTTCAATCAGAAGTCATCTCAGTCCATTTCTGCAGTATTTTATAGTTTATTAAGCTAATACAGTATTTGCATCATCTATTCCCTTACAGAATCATTTGGAGACACTGGAAGGAAAGATTTCATCCAACAGAAGCACTCAGGGCCGTCTGCCTCGACCACTTGGAGTGACGGAGGAGACGGTGCAGGGAGAGAAGCACTGATCTGCTCAGGCAAACTCTTCTGATCAAGTCTGAAGTTAAATCTTAAAATGAGTGCAAGAAGAGCTTCACAGATATTTTCTGTTGCACTTTCAAAAACTAAAGAAAACACATATAACGCTGCAGTCAAGTCCCAAGTCCTGTCTCCTAAAGAAATAAGATTCTAGTAATCAAATGCACAAAGACATAAAGCAAATAATGGAAACAAGGAGGACTCAAAGCTGTTGAGCTGGGCTCTTCCTTCATGTCTGATAGTACGAGATGCTAAAATCGTAGCCAGTCAAAATCAGAAAGATGAGAACAGAATCTGTGTCTAAAAGTCGCCCAAAAATACTTTTTTTCTCAGTCAGAAAAACGACCTTTCTAAATGTTCAAAGCTCATCCCTTTGTTGGTCTTTAAAGATTCAATATTTGGTCTCTGTAATCTTTGTTTGTATTTATTGACATTATTTCTTGTGTTCATACATTTTTGAGTCTCCGGTGTTTCCTCGTTTTGTGTCTCCTTGTCTTCCTTGTTTCCACTTCCCATTTTATTTTTAGTCATTGCTCTTCCTCGTGTGTCACCTGTGCATTAACTTCCTGCCTTCGTCTTCCCTGATTGTTTCCATCTGTTGCTCGTCTGTGTCAGACCTCCTTCCTTTAACCCCCCTCTGTGCTTTCATTTGTGTCTAATCAGCTTGTATTTGCTGTCTGTCTGTTGTCAGATTGTCTGTTTTGCCTCCATGAGTCTGCTCTTCATCCCTCGTGTTCTGTTTGCTTTGTTTGTATTTTTATCTCTCTCATGTTCCCTGTTTGTTTCCTCTCTTCTGCTAAAGTACATATAAAACATATTATTAAGCTGGCTTCTTATATTCGAACAAATCGAATCAAGTGTGTATGTGTGTGTGAGATGAGTCTGCAGCTGTATTTTTGTACTGTGGTGTTGAGGAAGCTTAATGAAGTCCATAGCTGGTTTCACTCGGGTCCTTATCACTGAGCCGTATCAACACTGAAACACTCCGATGTTTTTATGACATTTTCTCTCCATTTGTAACATTTTGAAATCCATTTTCTGCTTTCAGTCATTGTTCAAAGCTCAGAGTCGCATAATGCAGAGAGGAGGTCAGGGGGGGTGTGTGTGTGTGTGTGTGTGTGTGTGTGTGTGTGTGTGTGTGTGTGTGTGTGTGTGTGTGTGTGTGTGTGTGTGTGTGTGCAGGGAGGGATGCAGACATAGTAAGTGGCAGTCGAGGGATGAATTAGTGTGTATATGTGAATGTCGGGGGAGTAGCAGCACCTACACAGCCTGTAATCTTCACAAGCTGACAGACTGAAAGCCTCAACAGTCTCCTGAAGGTTAAAGGTGACACAAACACACACAGTATCATCATCGATTACACGCACAGACTACATACTGTACCAACACACACACACACAAGCACAGCGGGAGGGGGGGGGCGCTGACAGGGTGACAGTTCAACAGCAGCAGATTGGAAGATCTGCCATAAAATCACACTGAGAGAGAGAGAGAAAGAGGGAGGGAGAGATGGTGGCTTCTGACAAGCAATTACAGAGAGAAGAAGTAAAGACCAGGAGAGGAGACGAAACGAGGAGAGAAGGTGATGAGGACGGAGGAGACCTCGCTCCCAGAAGAGCTTCGTTTCAACTTAAAACAAAATCACGTGCGTTAAAACACAATTATCAGACACAGGTTATGTAGTGAAAGAAACTGCAGCCACACGACCTGAGACACTGTTTGATTGACAAGGCACGGAAATTCACTGTGCAGCTACTTTGACAGGTTCCTACAAGCAGGAGGAATGTTGGAAGGAAAAAGAGGGAATAATTTAGAGGAGAGGAGAGGGCAGGAAGGAGAGGCAGCGAAGAGGAACGTGGGGGGGAGGGGGGAGGAGGGAGGAGAAAATAAGAGGAGAGGAGATCGTTGAAATCATTTGACAGGGATCTCGGTGAAGAGGGGGGTTAGAGGGAGGAGATGAAGTGATTATGGGATGGAAAAAGAAAAGGAGCAAAGAAGGAAGGAATGAGAAAAATAATCAAAACGCAGGCACAGAGCGGGAGGCCTTCATGTCTCCTCACGCTATCGTTTTATTTATTTTATTTATCCAATTATAGTTCAGCTTTTTCAATAAAGATTCAGTCCGATTTCTCTTATATACACCTTAAATATTCAGCTTTTAATCAGTTCAATTAATCTGTGGGATTGACTTTCAAAATAAAATACCTGTGGATTATTTCACTTATTCAAAAACAAAAGATAAAGTGAAATATTAATGAAAACAAAAATAAATGACCTTTCTCTCCCAGCTGAGGCGCAATGTTTGTTTCTTACATTTAAATGCGTTGCACACTTCTTTAACTCTGAACTCGGGTTTAGTGTTACTGTGTTAGCTGCCTGCAAGCAGAGCGAGTCACACAAATATGGAGCTTCGTTCTCTTAATTCATCAGAACTGAAGGTTATTTTTATTTATCAGTAATTATGTCGATAGTTTTGGTGAAAATTGCACTTTTTTGTCTGTTTTCTGCGTTATGTGTGACAATGTTCAGGTTAGAGGTCATTTTTCTCACACGGAAACCAAAAAGCGAGTTGTGATTCTGCACAAAGTGACTCGTTGTGTTGGCGATATGACACGTCATGATGCCAGGCTGCAAACACTTCAATCCGAATGGATTTTTTTCCTGATAAAATTGATCAGCACTCCACTCAGAAGGAAACAAATGGGGTGTTTTTCACAGAGGTGTGATCGCTCACGTCGGGAGGGGAAAAAATCTATTCTCTGTGAGCTCATAATGAATTTTAGAGAGCGAGTCGATGAGCTTTAAGGCTGAAGGAGTAAATCTTGTTAATTGTCCTCCTGGTATCTGAGATCTATATTAAAGGGAGGTCACAGGGAGCACAGAGAGGGGGGTTTAGTACAAACACAGGAATGGACTCAGAGTAAAAGACGTGTTAATCAAAAACATGCAGTGAAATAATGAGGAGAGAGTCAGAGGATGTACTGAGAATATAACTGTCTGACCTCCTGCTGTCAGGACTTCAAGGTTCTGTCTGTGGATTACTTTTTTTATTTGCTTGGTCTTAATTTTTGCATTTGCTTCCAAAAGTATTCACTCATCCATTCAAATCATTGAAATCAGGTGTTCCAGTCACTTCCACAGGTGTATAAAATCGAGCACAGACGGCTTCTACAAACATATGTGAAAGAATGGGACACTGTGAGGAGTTCAGTGTATTTCAGCGTGGAACTGTCACAGGATGCAAGCCCAGTCATGACATTTCCACAATACTAAATTTTCCACAGACACCTGTGGTTTTAGAATTCATTCGGTATAATAACACTGTGAGACTAACTGGGACCAACAGCAACTCAGTGACAAAGTCAAATCACAGAGCGGGGTCAGCAGATGCTGAGACACAGAGTGTGCAGAGGTCTCCAGCTTCCTGCAGAGTCAGTCACCACAGACCTCCAAACTTCATGTGGCTGTCAGATTAGCTGGAGAACAGCGCATAGAGAGCTTCATGGAGTGGGTTTCCACTGCTGAGCAGCTGCATCCAAGCTTTACATCACCAAGTGCAAACCATCAGGTGAAGAGGTGTAGAGCAGCGGAGACAGGCCACGCCTTCTTGTCCAGCATCAGTTCTGACCTCACAACTGTTCTTCTGGAAGAATGGTCGAAATTCCCATAAAACTCCTAAAGCTGTGGAAAACCCTCTCAGGAGAGCTGAAGCTCTTATAGCTGCAAAGGCTCCACATCATATTAAACCTTATGGATTAATTATGGGATGTCCGTTGAGTCCATGTGACGTTCACTGTTTCGGCAGCACAGTGCAGGTCCTACAGTAGACCCTCTTTAGTAGTCGTGTCATATGTTAGTCCCACACGAGATACTCGCATGCTTGTGTTTCAAGGACCACCTGCCACTGATGAGTTTTTAATAGATGCTGGTTGATACCAGAGTTGGACATATTCACTGTTGGTCATCCTGGAGTATATTTAATATTTTTCATGTAAAATATTCTTAGTTTTTCACACAGAGCGTGATTTTCCATTATGATCAAAAACGTGCAGATGTGCGTGCTTCAGCAGCCTTTCTGATGATGAAAGAGTTCATTATCCTGCTGGACAGAAAACCCAGCCTGCCGATGGTTTAACCTGCAGGTTAATGAGTGTGTGATCAAACAGCGACCGCACTGATTGATGCTCTATCAGACCTGAGGCCAGAGGAGAGCAGAGAGAGCTGAATGTCACCATGTGGTTCTAAAATAACTGAACACACTTTTATTCAGTTTTAGAAAGTGACTCACTGAGGCCGGCTCCTCCTGTTTATTCAACAAAAATGTTTTGAAGGAAGGAATGTGTGCTCACGGAGACTCGACTAGTCTGTGCATAGAGCTCGAAAGTCCCAGCTCACTGAGAGCGTGAAGATTTTCAGCTGTTTGTTTCAGTAAGATCAGAACACACGAAGCCTAGTACTCGAATACATCTGGTTTAAAAGCCCAAACAATGAAAATGCTCTTCAGGAAGAGATCTGTCAGAACAACATGAGCCAAACACACATTTCAGTCGGTTTCAGAGCAGTTAAACAAACATTTTCATAGACAGGTAAAAAAAAGAAAAAAAGAACCACCAACACAAACAAAATTTAAAAACTCTTTTTTTCAGATTGTAAAAAATCCAAAATGTTCTCTGGAAGCATAAAACAGTAGATTTGATGCAGAGTTTATGCTGAATATATGTTTTATTAAATTAATTAAAGTGTCATGTTTACCCTCGTGTGTGCTATTACAGTTGACGTGTCCTTGAGCAAGATATAAAAAATTGCCCCCAGTGTGTCCATTAATGTGTGAATACGTCACACAGCTCATCGGAGGAGCAGGCTAACACGCTGATGTTTGGTTGGAGGGTTTAAACACTGCGGAGACTGACTCACTGTAGGAGCCAGCCTCCAGTGGTCATCCAAGGAACTGCAGTTTTTGGTTTTCCACATCATTTTTAAGCTCTGACGGTTGCTGCTTGATTTTCTATTCCAGGCTAACTCATCAAGACCAATCATGGAAAAAAGAAAAAGAAAATAATTGTGGCCTATTGAACATTAAAACAGACAAAAGAATTCATTTAATTGTCTCCACATCCTCTGATATTCTCCTAATCTGCTCTAAATTTGCTGTATGGCCTCATTAAGCCCCTCTGAGTGCTTCATTCTGTCTTATTCATATATTTTTCTACTTATTAAAAGAAATAATTTCCTTGATAACATTTTGAAAATGATCATAATTAATGGATTTCTTTTTGAACAAATGCATCACATGACATCTTTCAGCTCCTCGCTGTTTCCATATATTTGATGAATTCTATTTTTATCTGCGTTGCTCTTTCTTCAGCTCGGTGAAGGCAGTTGGTGCTCTGGCTTTCTTCTCAGCTGTCCTTTGAAACCAGCGACAGCACAGCTGGACTTGGAGACGCCATGGACCGAATGTGTGGATGTTTCAGTGGCGCTTTCATGCTGCTGTCGTCTCGCAGAAAGACTCAAACCGTCGATTTGACCGGTTTGTGAATGCGAGTGCTGCAAGCTGTCCACCCTGCTGTGAGAGGGAGGCTGCATTAACTGATCAGCAGGGACCACGAGAGACCGGAGGAGGTCAAACTGGTCAATAGCTTCGACCTCTCCCTCTCTGTCAGAAGGAATTCTAATTTACATCACATTCACTGGGCCTGACGGTGTGTGCAGAGGAAAGGTCACCGTTTGATTCAAATCCAGATCTCTGAGCTGAGAGATGTGCTCAGAAATATGATGGCACATTTTTGAACACTCTGAACTGCTTACTGCAGTTTAAGCACTGGAGATAAAAAAAAATAAAAAATAACTGCAGCAACACAATAAAAGTTGGAAAAACCATTGACTGTATATAAAAGATGGCATAGCCACAGTGACGTCCACATTTGAAGCATTTTATATTTTATGCACAGGTACAATTTCGTTGTACCTGTGACAATGACAATAAAGACATTCTATTCTATTTTGACTGCTAAAGTCTTTATTTTTTGAGCCAAATATTTGCAGAGGTCCAGTGAGGTGAGATGAAGCCTCAGCAGACTGCCAGCTGCTACTCCTGCCTATGTTGAACCTTGAGTCCATACAGAGTTACACAGAGAATAAAGAATATAAAGAGTTGTACAGTTGTACTTTTTTGTGGCAGGCTGTAAACATGTTTATTTCCGCTGGACATTTTAACATGGGAGTCTGTGGGGACTGACTCACTTCTAGATTCAACCTCAAGTGGCCATTAGTGGAACTGCACTTCCATTTTCAGGCCACTGTAAAAAAAAATCACTGCAGAGATGTGAGGACAATTTAAAAAATCAAGTTTATTGTTTGTGAAAGAACTCTTTGGCCTTTTATACTTTCAGCATTGCAGTTGATGACTGGAAGTTACGATATAGGCAAGGCACACACACACACACACACACACACACACACACACACTCGTTTTCATATCATAGTAAGGACATCTAATTGAAATAATGTTTTCTCTTGCAGCTTAACCTAACCATCAAATATGAACTAACCCTGAGCCTAAACCTAACCATAACCTAACTGTGACCCTGACACTAAAACCACATTTTGAGCCTCAAACATGTCTTCAAACTCGTGGGGAGTAACTGTTGGTCCCCACGAGTATAGTGGCATGCCAAATTTTCTGTCCTCACAAAGATGTCTAAACATGTACACACACACACACACGTCTGAACCTGTACTGTGTTTTTGGCAGCAGTAAGGCAGAGCAGAGTCTCTGTAATCATTGTGAGAGCTGTGAGGATAATGACGTTTTATAAGGCAGCGAAGCGAATTATATTGAAATTATCTTGGAATCTGTCATTTGAAGCATTTGATACAGTCAAAATCTGTGGATTTTGAATGAATTTATAGATCCAGTGATAAATTAATCTCTTTTATGGATCTACAAGGCTAAGAAATCTCCTCTATGTTCCTCCGACCATAAACATGAATCTGGATTAACCTCCCTCACAGGTCTACATCGTCCTCCATCACTGCTCATGCAAAACATTTTTAGACGTTGTTTCACTAACAGTTTCAGCTCAGTCAGAATAACTCTCTTTTTTATTCATTGTTTCTTTTTAGTTTCATGAAATGTAAATTTCATATTAAAGGGAGACCTGGCTGAGAAGCACGCTATTAAAGGTTATGAAAATGACAAAAAATGATAAGAGTCACATTATGAGCTCCACATGTAATGTAAGCATTGCCATCTGCAGGTGAAATGAGCACACTGCTACTGACCTGACCTGTGTGAGTTATTCCAGCACAATAAATGAGAGCTGAAAGCTTCTAACGCCAACACACTGAGAGCCAGTGTTGCTACTCTGAGTGTGTCCGTCCATTTCTACCTCTGCTAATCATTTTCCACTAAACCTGTTTCACATGTTCTATTTTTGCTTGTGTTTATAAACAGCTTTTCTTATATTGCATATGAGGAAGCACTGAGCTGCACGTTTTCACACTTTTTCCTGTCTTCATTGAAGTTGCTGCTATTTTCATGCATTCTGCTGTGAGACGAGCGAGAAAGACCATCTACAAACTGCGACTCTTAGTTTTGCTTTATTAATAACCTTCTTTCTGCAGCTTTATGGACCAGCTGCAGATTCACTTTCCACATGAAGGAGACACAAACCAGTGTACTCCTAGTGCTGGTACCAAATGGGGGGACTGGGTGAGGACGGTTTAAAATCTGGCAAATCAGCGTCAGAAATAAAGGCTGAAGGTTCTTTCTTCTTCTTCTTCTTCTTCTTCTTTTTATTTAGCAGCCCTCTCTCTCATCAAGTGTGGGGCCGCCAAACTAAGTGAGGAAGCATCAGAATCAGCCTTAATCATAATTTGTGACTGTAAACTTTCACATTCAATTCCCAGAAATACACTGATGACGTCGGCTCAATGTGAAGTTTCCTAAAATGTCTCCCTTTCCTTTCTCCTCTGCAGGGAGGTTTTCATCACAGCTGAATTAGTTTGAACCGAAATAGTTTTTATCTGTTGTTTGTTTCACGAGCTAATGAGCAGTGAGCCGGTTAGTCTTGGGAAATGGCTCGTGGCACCGGGGCAGCCATGAGCATGCCCGTGCACACACCCTCCATGCACTGAGAAAGCAAACGGACTCATTTTAAAGCGATCCGTCTGACGCACTGAAAGTTTTCTCAGCTTCGTAACTGGACTCTGAGTCGTAATCCTGCTCTTTAGGCAGAGAGTGAATGAACAGATAGCAGAACAGAACCAGCACTGTCGTTCCCATCAGCGCTATTCCCACGAAGATGCCGACCCGTCCTGCGTGCGACGTCTCAGGTTCGGTCAGGTCCCCTGCTGCTGTAGAAAGACCCAACAGATATGTCATTCATGGTCATTTTAAAAAACAATCAACTAAGAAACACGTTTGCACTGATTTTAAAGATGCTGCATTGTTAAACATGTTTAAAAGGTTTAACTGAACAGACTTACCGGTGACGTTGAGCCGGCAGCTGTCAGAGCCGTAGCCGTGATCCGTGCTCACTTTGCACACATATAGACCTGAGTCGTGAGTCGTCAGGCCGGACAGCTGAAGCGCGATTCGTCCTTCTCTGAGGGCATCGCTGTCGCTCCGGACTCGCCCTCCAAACCGTTTATCTTGAAGCTCTGAGACCTCAACGCCATCCTGCACACGATACAGGACCGAGAGCTCCTGATCAGCTATCAGGTCGCAGAAGACAAAAAGCAGACTGAGCGAGCTGTTCGTTCTGGTGGTGAAGTTCCACTCCAGAGTGATGTTGCCCTTCTCCTCTGCCTGATAGAAGCTCTGTGACACTGTCACGATCAGCGATCCTGTGGAGGAGACACAACCAGAGGAGCCCACGCTGAGAACAGAAAAAAGCTTAAAGCAGTCGAATCAGTGAGTGAGGTTATGTAAATGATGGCATGGCACAATGCAGAGAGGGTCTAGACAAACCACAGACACAGGACAGGAGGATGATGAGCAGCAGGATTCTGTCGATCATCTTCTTGTAGGAGGAGACAGAGATGAAGCAACAGGAGCACATGAAACCCAGAGAACTTCTCCTCACTCAGTCCCTCAGAGCAGAAGGCCGGCTTGTGGGAGAAGTATAAAAACTGTGAAACGGGGCAAAAAAAATGTATTTTTTCACAGTCGGTAAAATGTTTAAAATAACAATAAAGTACAATAACTTTAGTTTATTAGCAAGATTCCTATTAGGAATATTTTCTGAGTTACGGACTCCCAAGTTTAGGCTCAAGAGCTCGGGAGCCTTTCATAGACTCAAAACATATCTGCCATTTTTAGCCTTCATAAATTCAAATGTAGAACCACTCAGCATCAGAACCAAAGGACAAAATCACATTTTTTCATACATGTTTTTATCTATAACCAGCTGTGAGCATCAGTTTTATGGGGTGGATCATAAAGTGCACCAGATGTTTGATCTGTTTTCTGAATGAAAACATTCTGAAGAAATTCATTTTGTTTTCTAAGAAGTACGTTTTAATAAATGTCTGTACATTTGTGACTAGTTTTTGGATTTAAAAAAATATATAAAAGCAATCAGATCACTTTCTATCATATCAAATATGTGCATTTATAAATATGAGTTTGGTAACTTGAGGGTTACATACTACATTCTGCTGGACTCTCACAGCTATAACACAATTAAAACTGCTGTAACTGATGGATTTCACAGCTGATGTACCAGGTTACTTCCTGATTAAGGTTTAGGAAGGGGAAAAGAAGAAATCAAGAAAACAACAGACAGAGAGGAGCGCTTCAGTCTTCTTATGTCTTTCACTCTGTAATCATGCAGACTACACAAACCATTCAGCATTATCAGTTAAACCGCTTCCACAGAATAGTGTCAGTTCTTATACGTTACCTTGTGTGTCTTCTGTCATACGGGAACAGACCGACTCCCTCTGCACAGCGACGCTACAACAAACCGCTGCCTTCTCCTGCCTTCTCCTGCCTCCTCCTGCCTCCTCCTGCAGTCTGTTATTTCAAACCTACCCAGCAACTATTTGGTTCACCCAACTCCTGTTTCATCTCTCCTCTTCCCCACTGCTTCAGTCCCGCTGCAACAACTGCAGGCCTTCTCATTTCTCATTTCGTGGAAGTTCCTGGAGTGAGAACCTATTTCTGAGGTCAAACACATGAAGCAGCCACACCGAGTCACCGCCAGAAGAATTCAGGCCGGGAATTCGATCCCCTCCCAGGTCACCGAAGGCACAGCTGATAATCACCGCAAAGATTTTATTTTTTTAATATTTAGAAAGAATTTAAAAAAGCATAAGAAAGTAACAATAACATTACAAAAGTGTGTAAAAGAACAAGTATGTAAGTATTTATATGACTCTGATTTTGTTTAATTGATTAATAAATTGCACATATTTAAATAGTGGTTTAATAGTCAGGGTTACACTTGTGTGTGTGTGTGTGTGTGTGTGTGTGTGTGTGTGTGTGTGTGTGTGTGTGTGTGTGTGTGTGTGTGTGTGTGTGTGTGTTGTCCATGTTGTGGTTGAATACTGAGTTCGGGATCAGAGCTCTGATTACTGATGGATTCACTCCCACTTCTATTCCTGGTCTGAGGCTTGCTGTGGCCTCTGTGGGTCATGGTCAAGGAGGGTGGGGTGTTGCCCCTCCCTACAGCTGCCTTCTCCTCTTCGTCTTCTCCTCCTTATTTCTTCTGCCCGTGGCTTTGGTTCTGCAGTACTGTTTAAGGAGGGGGGAGCTATGTTTGCCTCTTGCTTCCAGGGGGCGCTGTTGCAGCTTCTCACCATCATTATGAAGTACTTCACAAAGCCACACACACACACACACACTCTCTCTCTCTCTCTCTCACACACACACACACACACACACACACACACACACACACACACACACACACACACACACACTGTTTTTCCTCATTCTTGTGCTTTTTTTTTTAGAGTGATTTCTTAGAGTTGGTGATCCAGTTTTCTTTCATTTGCAAAAGTTCTGATTAAGTATGTTTTGCTTCCTACACGCCTTCATTTTGACTCTGGTGTATTTGGATGAACCTTTTATTTAATGTGCAACTCAAAATGTTGTCCCCTAGAGGGCAGCACATCACGACTGAGGGTACCTCACAAACCGGAAGGGCTCCTGTGTGAGATGGAGTGTTGAGGAGATGAATGTACAAATAATGTACAAGTACTGAGGTTTTCTATATTTTAATACTGAAGTTTTAAAATAAAACTATATTTGAGGTTTGTGTCCAGAATACAAAACTATCGATGTAATCAATATTCAGAGGCAAAAATCAAACAACAGAACATCATCAAACATTTACAATGTTATTAGGAACAATAAAACAGGAGCTGTGAATTAATGGCTCCATCCTCCAGTTATCTTTCCAGCAGACCACCCCAAAGATTTAAGGTTCATTTATCTGATCCACTCAATATACACATTTTCTATGTATGATAGGATAAGATAACTCTTTATTGTCATTGCACAGTCATACCTTGTACAGTAGTACAACAAAATTGGAAATGTAGCATAGATTACAGTGTTTTTGTTGTTGTTTTTGTTTGTTTGTTTTTATATTTGCAGGTTAGCTAGCATAAGCTAATCTTATCCAAAAAAAAAAAAACAAAGCCTGGAGTTGATTTCATTCAGTCAGGGACATTCACCTTTTGACCAACCAGCTTTACAAGACAAAAAGAAATAAATAAAAATTGCCTTTTGGATTGGTTGCTGGTTGCTAGCTGTCGTGTTTTATCAAAATTGTATTCTAGAGTGGATAACATCAGACAACTGCTGTACTCTTCAGCTACCCTTTTGTCATCGCACCTTCATCAGCTCCAGTAGTCGGCTAACTCCCCTTCATGCAGCCTTGGTCTTGGCTTCTAGTCTCCTTCTCCCGCTCGTGTAGACGAGAGCCGAGCATCTCAACGATGATCAGCTGGGTGGTTTCAGTTATGGTCGCAGAACGGATTGTTCTTGATGACATCAGTTTGTAACTTTTATGTATTAGTGAAACACACACACACACAGTCTGCTGAGGGTTGGGGGGGTTTTCACTCTTACATTCTGAACTTTTAATAAAGAATCATTCAGGGGACTGAAACCTGAAAAGAAAAGCGTCTTCCTCTAACCACGTAGAAGTGCTGGATCTCTATTATTACCATTGTATAGCATATCTGCTGTACATCTTGCCTCAGATGTCGAGTGTGATCACACTCTGTTGCTCTCCCACACAGCCTGCAGATCTGCAGCCTACACACTGATCAGGGTTCAGAGGTGGGTCTGTATTAGCAAACAGTAGAGAAGTGACGGACCAGCAGCAACTTATCTGAAAGCACGGAGGGCAGGGGAGGACACCTCGGCCTCCGCACACTCAGAGGCATGTTCACATGTACAGTACAGGTGTGCAGGGATGAAGCTACAAGCTTTTATACAACGTATTTAATCTTTAAACATTTGCAGTGTGAAGTGTTTTATGTTTTAGGATGGACTGCGGCAGTGAACTCAGAATACTAAACATTAACAAACCTTAACAAAAGAACATGTTGCGTATTTAAACCCTTGAGGTCTTTCACAGCCACTTACAGAATCTGGGCTTTATGTAGGATTTCCATTCTTTGGACTTGGACTTCACCAAGCCTCGAGTTTTAAACAGAATTATCATCACTGTGTTTTGGACCAAAGAGTGTTTGGGTTACTATTCATATACTACTTGGCAATAGACTGGGGCTGCACTACAATCAGAGATTAATGTGTTACCTTGTTTTCTTTAGATTTCTGGAATCACAAAGCTGATTCCTGAAGGGCAGATTATCATGAAGGTTGGACACAGACAGTTTTTGTAGTTTTCTTCTGTACATCATCCCAGAGAATTTCTAATGTTACAGTCGAGATGGGAATGACCGGAATGTGCTGTTTGCATCTGATTCTCCGTGAGCGTCTCAGCAACAGCGTGATACGTAGTCAGTGTCACCAGCAGCCCTCGATAGAAGAGCTGATCCAGAAGCGACAACTGCAGTGGTTTGGCCACGTCTGCCACATGAGTAACCATCGCCTGCTATACTGCCTTCTGCTGCAGGAGCGCCCCACCCACTGGAGAATCAAGCATGACGCGCCCAAGAAGACTTGGATCGAGCAAACTGAAGATGATCTTAAACAACGATGTCTAACCCTCGAGCAAGCGAAGGTCAAGGCCAGAGATCGCAAGGCCTGGAAATGCATCGCTGACCAAGATGGAAACACTACAGCACCCACAGTGACGACCTCCCCTGCTGACCGCCAGCTGGGGACAAAAGAAGAAGAAAAGATGTCTAGCAGACTGTAAACATTTTAATTTCTGCTGTAATGATGGCCGTTTGAACAGGGAGTCTGTGGGGACTGACTCAGTTTTGACAGATAGGAGGAACTTGGATTTTTCAGCCCCAGCGTGTTACAGGTCGGCTCAGGAAGCTGCTTATTCAAAAACCTCTTTAAGTAACCAATTACATTTTTTTAGGACTGAAAAAGTCACAAAAAATGTGCTGATGTGACAAAAGGTTGAAAATATGTAGTAGCTGTTCTTCTGTACAGACAGTGTACATGTACACACACGATATACGCAGCTTCATTTGACGTTCGCCCACAGAGTCGACCGTGCAAACATCAATCTGTACAGAAATGCATGTATACACTGAAGCTAGCCGCGGGGATAATCACAGCTCTGATGCTCCTTTGCTGCCTCTTCAAGACACTGCACACGCAAACACTGTAACGTATAAGCACATTACACACCTACACACACAACAACATAACTGTATAAATCATGGCATTACGATCCACACACACACACCTCATCCTCCCACTGATCACTCCAACTAATTATACTTTGCTGAACTCTCTGCTGTTATAAATATGTGCAGAGGAGGACAGAGAGCAGCGCCGAGTTTCTGAGGGATGAAACTGATAATGATCATTGTTATAATAATAATGAAGCTCCTTTGAGTTCATAGTAAGCCTAGCTGGTATTCATATAAAATATATAGTAGTAGGCAAAGCTTTTGACAGGCATTCATTTCATCACAGTAAAAAAACACTTTCAGACTGATCTGAGAAACGATTTAATGTCAAGTCTTACAGAATATCTGCTGTTTATCAGCATCAGTCACTGCTGCACTGAGCTAAGCACGAGCATGAGCACAGGCTGTTGTAAAGATTCATCATGTATCAATGTTTTACAGGCTGTTTTTCAACAATAACACTTTACACTGGGACTATGAATCATAGCTGTCTCTATAGGAGCAGAGGGAAAACAGTGTCACGCATCACTACATAAAAGTCCTAAGTGACTGGCAGCTTTTAAATTTAAGAATTAAGTCACAAGACTCTGAGAGAAGACGCTGGTGTTTCTGTGAGACACAGCCAAGAGTCAAAGTGGACCCATTAGTTTCAAATTCCACATTTTAAATCTTGCGCTGTTTTTCTTCCCACTGGTATGTGATAATTCCAAAATGCTACTGTTATAATTCTTTTGTAAAATATGAAACTTTTGCTGGTAGCACTCCTGCAGGTCTTTGTTCAAACACCAGCATGATACCACATGTGCGTGCTCCCGGAGGACAGACTATAGATTTACTGTTGGAGAAGCTGCAGCTCTACAGAAGTCAGGTTCTTTCTTTTACTTGTTTTCTCTGTGTTGACCTTGAAAACAATCTTGGAAATATGGATACATGCAGTAAAGCTGGATCTCAGTTTGGTCCGTGTGCTCAAATCTATCGATTCCCGTAGAGAAATATGTTCTTTCCAATCAGCTTTTACCGAGAGAGTAGGAGGGAGGCAGAGCAGAACACAGAGGAGGAGGAGGGTTATGAAAAGATCCAAACATGGAGGATGGAAGAGCAAAATTATGGTGAGGTGAACCGTTGTAACAACTCGTTACAGAAGAAAACAAATGTTTGCTTCTTTCCATCCAGACTACAGTGTTTCATATTGATGTTTCAATAGCTTATCCTGGTGGAAAATCACATTTGGGGGCATTTTGTAAATGAATAAAAATCTTAATCTTGATGTTTTCTGTTATACATTACTGTAGCTGCATAGAAGTTATTTATGATGTTTTTTAGTATTTGGCAGCAAGATATAGCTGTGCAGTATACCTTTAAAGACAAATGGTGATGCAATATGATATTAAACCTTAAGATTTATTTGTGACAGAAATCACTGGCTGTATATGAACAGATGAGCTGGACCTGAGCATTTTATTTGCTGCCAGCTTCGTTTTTAACTGAGCCGTGAATCTGACCAATCAGACTGACTGGAAATGCGAGGAATCATCAGTCAGATTCATATTCAGCACAGACAGATCCAAAAATCACCATGTGACATGTGATAGTTCAGATTGTTTCATGTAACTGTACTTGTGTGTTTGTTTTTTAAAAAGCAAATATAAAAGTCCTCAAACTTCAAAATACTTTGGATTCAAATTAATCTAAATTGACATTGACATTTAAACAGGAGAGGCCATAGACTGTCCAACTTTACAGCAGAAATCAACACATTTACAGCCTGGTGTTTATAGCTAATCTCTCAGCAGGGGGAGTTTTCACTATATCTGGATTTTATTGAGGTTAAACGCAGATAAAATTTGCTCTGACTGACAGCTGTGCCAACACAACTGTAGCTGTCAGCTGTCTGCTAGGCTTCACTGGAGTCCCAGGACTTGCCTTCGTTCAAATAACATGACTTAGTGTGGTACAGCCCATTCAAGAAGTTTGTCTTTGATATTTGATGCATGAAATTCTAGCATCTTATTAATAAACCACTTGAGGCCAATTATCAGGCATTTGTGCGCATCCGATGACCGCAGCTTTCTAACCCAGTTTGTTGGCGTTAGCAGATAATGCAGGAGTGCATTACCTCATCCAAATCTGACAACGTCTGCTTCCAAAACTTCAAGCTGGTCACAGCCTTAGAACTAAAGAGAAATCTTCACTAGAGCAGTGGACGAAGTCATGATGGCTCTGTTCATGTTTCCTATTCAGTCTACTGTAAGTTCACTACACAGCCCTGTGGTCATTATCCTGCTTTTCATTTTAAACTTTCAGAACATTTTGCAGCTGCTTTTCTTGCTCCACACATACATTTATGACACAGAACCTTTTTCCTACCATTCAAACAATGAACTCTGACCAAATTCTGTTCTAATAGCAGAGAACTGTGGGGGAAAAGGTCCTGAAAAGCAAAATATGACCAAATACATCCTGGTAGATTACTGCATTTAAATCGTTTAGTGGAGTACTAAACAGAATGGTAGCATGGGTGATGGAACACACCAATAGGAGGTAGAGGGGCCAGAAGCTGAGCAGGATGGGGCTGCAGCAGGTGCAGCAGCAGAAGTGCATGCAGGACTCTGATTAACCGAGCCATCAGAGAGTGTCACAAAGCCAGGAGGTCTCACTCTGCTGCGTTTTCACTCCCTCCTGGTTCTTAATGTTCGGCTTTGTGAGACTTTTTCCAAGTTTGGCCACTTTGAACGAACCACAGAAAAGGTCTCAGAAGTTGAACACATGAAGGGCTGACATGTTGGTGCCACACTCTACATCCTGCTGACAGCTCTAAATAAATGTTGCACAGCAACTGAGTTAAACTCAACAACTTTCAAAGTGATGTCTGTGTTTGGCAAAGGACCGCAGTATTGTGTTGTTCTCCAAGTGGGCGTGTCCCAGTAGGTCTAACGTCACGTGAAAACTATGGATTGACTGACACTAGCTCTATTACCATGGTAACCCAGCCGCATTCAGTAATTTAGCCATTTGAATCAGCTGTGTTGGATCAAGGACACATCTAAAACCTGCAGGACACCAGCCGTGAGGCCTGGAGTTGGACACCCCTGTGTTCGTGGACGTGAGGACAATCAAAGCAGCCAGTGAGCCAAAGCTGAAGCATTCCTTGCATTCAGTATGAGCCATAAAAAAACCTCAGGTACATTTTAACATGAGAGTCTGTGGAGACGGACTCCGTTTGGAGTCAGCCTCAAGCGGCCATCACGGGAACTGCAGGCGCGCGCGCCTCCGCCTTATCATAATGCTTCAGCCTACTTTTACTGACACAGCGGCGCATCCTGTTGGAGTTGGAAGATCTTTGGCTCCGTCTGCGGCCACAGCTCCCAGCAGCGGATTGCGGTGACAGAGAGTGTGTGTCTGTGTGTGTGAGATGGGGATTATTCTCATTTCACAGCAGAGGACAGAGGACGAGGTGAGTTATTCTCAAATCCTTCATGAACCTTTGCGTAACGGCGGCTCAGTGTGTGTGTGTGTGTGTGTGTGTGTGTGTGTGCGCGCGCGCGCGCGCGCGTGTGTTTTCTGCCGTGTATGAATGACCGCAGACATCAGAGAGCGTCAACTTTTCATTTTCGTGCTTTATTAAAAACAGTTTTGTCAGCGCTGCTGTCGCTTTTGAGCGCTCGTGCTGTCATCGTTAATTAGCGCTGGCGGTTAATTGGCTTTTCTGTCACATAGCCTGAAAACAGCGCGCGCAGAATGAGACCGTAACCGAAAACATTGTCTTGATCTCCGCGGAGACGCTCAGAATCTGCGATCAGCTGTATCGATCCTCTGAATCATGTCAGCAGCCTGGGCTGAAATCTGTAGGCCTGATGCTGCAGCCTGTACACGAGTCCAGTGAAATCCTCACTGTGATGCGTGCGAACTGACCCTGCGCTATTAAGTGTGGGCCTTTCATTCAAATTACATATGATTTTATAGAGTGTAGCAAACTGTGCCAGTGCAGCTTAACTGCAGCCACAGAGCTAAAGAACCATGATGTCTGTAATCTTCTTACTGTTTTTATATCTCAGGTTATTATTTAACGTCGTAACTGTTATGTGCTGCTTCTGTCATTATTTACGTAAGGCAGGATTAGTGAAAACCGAAACGCAGGCGTGAGGGGTCAGAGGCTGCTGCTGACCAAAGTGAGGAAAAATCGACTGTAGTGAAAGATGAAAGACCACAAGGACGCACGAACCAAATATGAAGAAGGATCAAATCTGACTGGAAAGACCATAGACTGTATATGAAGGATGGACATAGGCACCGTGAATGAGGTTCTGTTTTGAGGCAGCAAAAGTGTTTGGAAACATGACATCATGAGTGTATGGGCCGCTGTATGTTAGCAGCTTCTCAGTCACAAGGTAGACCTGCTCTAAAGGACACGCTGCAGTTTTCTAGTTGTGGAGACTCGTGCCGACCATAATTTACAAAGTAATTGATATCGTGTGACTTGAAACTAACAGCGGAGACTATAAACTCATCGGGAACATGTTTACTGAAGCCGGAGGTCAGAGGAGCTGAGGGCCACGGTCTGACTTCCCCGAAAGTCGTCCTCTGCTGGTTTTTAGAAAGAATGGTGGTTTAATGCATGGCTTTACTTTTCCCTCCTGTAATCTACGTCCATCTCATATATACAGTCTTTAAAAACGATGGAAATGTACAAATTTTCTCAGACACGCAAGAGAATTTTTTTTTATTAAGGGCCTGAATGACCAGAGGAAAAAAAATACCACAAAGTGACATCAACCCAAAAAAACTACAAAACAACAACTACAAATAACACAGAGACAAAATGACTGTAAAGATTCAAATGTTCCTCAGTGACTGTAACGAGTCTGTTTCAGTCGTGGTTCTCTTACAGGGTGGCCAGTGGGCACATGTGTCAGAAACCATCTGTGCATATATGGCTGCGTATGATTCGATAAACTAAGTGTTTTTTATTCGTCCATAACATGTCGTATCATCTGTGGCTGATGATAACATGGCATGAATTCATACCTCCTCCCCCAGCTTTATTTCTGTAGCACTTGGGCTGCTTTTCATTGACTTTGCTGACACATTTGTGGTAACACCTAGGTAAGCCATTAAAAGAAAGCACTTTTGTATGTTATTGTTAGCTGGTACTTACTGGAGTCGCAGATATGCGTTTACATACTGTCATCATAGGCATGAATTTTCCAGGATCAGATGATTGTACAGCATACATCCTTAATGACCTTAAAAAGCAAGAATTGGGTTCACAAATTTAAATATATTTTGTATTTTGAGGTAATGAGCTTCTAAATCCAGCTGTGATGTGTGTTTGGGATGATTGTCCTGTTGGAACACCTGTGTGCAAGTTGATTTCATTATTCTGTCCACTTTGTGTAATGCACCAATACTGACAGCAAAGCCGGAGCTTGATGCTACCACCACCGTGCTTGAAAGTTATATGCTGTACAATCATTCCACTCTGGAAAAGGAACAGTTCAAAAAATAATTAAAAGCCAAAAATGACTCTGACATTAATGCACAAGTTACCGATCATATCTCTAGCACAGCGTTTATGGTTCCTTCACTACACATAATACCAGAGACGAAACATAGACTGTATATGAATGATGAACACAGTTAGTGAATTTTTGTTGTGAAGCCTTAAGCTGAGCTGTCCATGAGCATGCCCTGCTTTATATGCCCTTCTCATGCTAATAGGAGCACCATTAGCAGCCTGAAACTAGTGATTTAGCCCATAAACTCATCAGGAATGTGTTAACTGGGTGTGTTCAATACAGCAGAGGAGTCGCCCCCTGCTGGCAGAATGCAGGTTTAAGGCATCTCCACAAGTGATTGTATACAGTCTACAAGAGAAACACCTGCCGTTAAATATCAGACATTTAAAAGTGACCTGTTATTGCAGTACGTGTTTTCATATTCCTGTGGTTTTTCTCATAATCTTCACACTTTAAGTTTAGTAAATAACCACCAGATAATAAATCTAAAACAAGGCCATTAACCACCAACAGGTCACGAGTAAAACATGTAGGGTTAGCTTGCATTTTAGCCACACACTAAATTTTAGAGTAATCTATCCTAAAAAAACTAAAAGATGCTAACTCTCAGATCAAGTCTTTAACATGCACTTGGCTACAAATATCCCGTCATAAGGAACAAATAGGTCAAAATTCCATATAAAGGAACAGATGTGAACACAGCCCTAACTCTAACATGTCACTGTCGAGCATGAGATGCTAAAGGTTAATTTACCAAACCTGCACTGTAAAATCTAATTAGTTCCCAGAACTCAAAAAAATTAAGGAAACTCGTTGCCTCAAAAAAACTAAGTAAAGCTTACTTAAGATGACTGTTAGGACAACTTATATGGAACGCCAGGACTGCCATAATGAATTACTTAAATACACCATTAAATAATTAATTAAATGTGGCAATAATTAATTAAAATGGGAATTAATTAATTAAATAAATAGTTATGACACATTTAATTAATTAATTATTGACACATTTAATTAATTAATTATGTATTTCACATTTTAATTAATTATTGACACATTTAATTAATTATTTCATGATATATTTATTTATTTCATTTTGGCAGTCCTGGCGCCTGGCTCTCATCATGAATTAATTTTATCTGTCAGACTCACCCATCAAACTCATGGGGCGGGGTTAACACTGCCCATGCAGCTTCTCTAACATTTGATTGGTTGCCGTGCAATGTAAGTCAAAACAGGTCGATCGTAGATAATCGATTGCTTCTGTAGACTTGAGGCAGCCAGGTATCCCAGAATGCGTTTCAAATCACAGGCAGCAAGCAATGGTGGTGTAGTTTTAAAATACCCCGTTTTTCTGTCACCAACTACACTTTTAACAGTGTTTTAGCCGCGAATGTCGCGCTGTAATCTTCACATGTCTGGTCAGGTTGTCAACATAGAACATGTTTGCAAAAGTGCTCAGATGTTTTCAGAGATTTCAGTAGCTCTGCTAACAGTCAGCATGCAGAGTGCACCGAGGGGTTACGTCAACCGGTTTGTTTACATATTCCACTCTCCGTGTTCCACATGTTGCATTCGCAGATTCGCATTTTCACCGAACGATCGTCTCTTTCCGCCTGGTCTTGTGTCTCTGTGCTTCTGTAACATAAAGAACGAGCTGACATGTTTCTCAGGACACCAGCGATCAGCTCAGCAGGCCCTCAGTTTACCTGCATGCGTCCTCCTCACCTGTCAGCTGTTTAACACCTGCTGCTAATTCAAGAAACACGCCCACGTTACCTGGTGATAGTCACAGTTTAACTGGGCAGCCGGTGCTCGATATAACGCAATGTCAGCGCATTTTTCTGCACAACATAAGTAAATATAGTATTTTTCCCGAGCGCAGAGCTGCTGGAGCTTGTTTCCTTACAGAGGACTTTATAGGCGAAGCCACTTTATCGGCAGCTGATGTCCAATTACCTGCACACAGCTTTGAAACCTCACCTGAGTTTTAGCTCTCAGTGGTTAAACGCTGGACTTAATTCACTCAGGTTTTGTCTGTCGGGTCACGTTTACTTCGCTGTTTTATTTACAACTGAGCAAATCGGTTTGGCTCAAATTAAAGTTATGTTTCATAACTGCAGAGTTTTACAGACGTTTAATGTTCACTGGCACATGTGTTAGACTGAACTATTCGCTTTTCTTTATCTGGTGTGTTTCGGATTTAACAGTGAATTTTGAGATTAAACTGACTTTTAAAATGTTTTTATACAAAGAGGAAAGAGAAGGCGCATTTCCACCGAGAGGAGCAGAGTTTGCAACAGCATGTTCAAGATGAAGACTGCAACCTGGACAGAAATATTATATCATCTGTTTTTAATAGTTATTTAACTGTATTCTAAGCACCAGCTATGTTAGAATTTTTAGAGTTTACTTAACTAAAAATAAATGAGCTTAACATATAATTTGTGTGATTCTCTCTCTCTCTCTCTCTCTCTCTCTCTCTTTTTTTTTTTTTTTTTTTTTTTTTTTTTCGGTCATGTTATGTTTAACTGTAAAGGTTTGTTACAAACTGTGAAACACATCGTGCAGACTTCTGGATGTTAGAAGAAAACTAATACTGCTCATGAATGAGACTAAAGGCAGGAAGGTGTCCTTTAAAACTAAACATGTTAATAGGACCTCCCTATTTATATCGTAGTTTATGATATAGCACGTGTATTTCAGTAATAGCCTACTGATTTCAGCAGCTCACATGGGCGTTATCTGTGATACTCCTTAACTATAATTTATCCAAGTTAACGTCAGTTAACCATTCAGACAGTTCTTTTGCAATGAAAACATAAACACCCATGCTGCGTAATGTTTACATTATAGCTGCTTATGCAGTAACCATGGTAACCACGGACTCTGAGCGGCTGGATCGACGGAGGTCAGACAACAATTTTACATGTATGATCTTAAAACAGGACACAGCCAATATCCGTGCTGGCCTCATATCAAATGTGACCGCAGACTGAGTCTATGTTTGATGTTTGCTTTATATCTAATCTTCCTCTCAAACATTTAAACAGCAGCGAGTCTGCAGCTGAGGGAATACAAACTCAAATTGTCGGAACAGGTTCGATCGTGGATTCATTTGGTAATTTATTAAATGTATAACTGTTAGTCTAATCTGCTGCTGAGTCTCTTACACTGATGAAAATGGAGATAACACAGATCACGAACATCTGTTCAACCAATCACTTTCATTCCACTTTGATCTGCGACAAACTGACGGTTCATCTCTGTTACAGTGTTGCGTTAGACTGCTATAATTTTGTGTTCTTATGCTGTAGATTTTCACGTCTCTGGAATAGTTGGCAGTATTAAGGATGCTTTTCTGTAAAATCATATTGATATGACCCGTGACATATTCGTAGATGACAGTTAGATAGTCAGCTGGGAAACTCTGTGTTAACTTAGAGATCTGAAGATATCGTGGAGAGATGCTGATCTTGCTCCGTGGTGTACAGGTCACCCTCATGATTAATATTCACAATAAAAATATTAGCCGAACATCATGAAGTCTGTATGTGCTTCATAGTGTAGAACAACCTTTGTACAGTTAAAGCCAGCAGTTACTACATGACGGAAACACCAACGTTTTCTCTTTTATACGTTTATACACAGGTCACGCTGATTACTGAACAGAAACCCAAAGATCAGCTGTTAATCGAATTTATTTGCTCTCTCTCCTCCTTAAACATGTTTTTAATGTTAGTTATAATTCAGAATTGGCGACTGAAACACGAGGACACATACGAACATCAGGAAATAAACCCCGATAAATATAACCTCAGTAAAATAAGTCAGTGTCAGCGGGGTTATTACAGCTGTGTACCGGGGCCTGCGCTTTGTCGGCGGTAACAACAGCTCGATTGCTTGCGAGGCGAGCGGGTCTATCCCACGCTTTGCTGTGAGACTGGGCAGACATCTCCGAAATCATCAAGCACTTTTGCAAAGAGGCTGTATCTTGACAAACCGACCAGACATATGAAGATTAAACCACTACATTCTCGGCTAAAAAATATTAAAACGGTATTTGGTGACACACAAACAGGGTTTTTCAAAGTTCAGTTCTGCCGGTTGTTGTGGGCTAAAAACAGTGGCCACCAGGCCAAAGCAATGGTTTTGAGTCGATCAGCGTTAACCCCGCCCCCTGAGTTTGATGGGTGAGGCTGACAGATAAAATTAATTCATGATGAGAGCCAGGCGCCAGGACTGCCAAAATGAAATAAATAAATATATCATGAAATAATTAATTAAATGTGTCAATAATTAATTAAAATGTGAAATACATAAATAATTAATTAAATGTGTCAATAATTAATTAATTAAATGTGTCAATAATTAATTAAAATGTGAAATACATAAATAATTAATTAAATGTGTCAATAATTAATTAATTACATGTGTCATAACTATGTATTTAATTAATTAATTCCCATTTTAATTAATTATTGCCACATTTAATTAATTATTTAATGGTGTATTTAAGTAATTCATTATGGCAGTCCTGGCGTTCCATAAACTTATACATTGCAAGTCTGCAGTATTAAGAATAACTTGATATTTCTGACTGTACAATACTATTTGTTTACCTACTGACAAACATTTCAAGTTCAATTAAATGAAAAAACAATTTGTGGTACCATGAATATGATTAAAAATAATTAACAACACTTTTTGTAATGATGTTAAAATGAGCCCAACTTTTATTTTCAAACACAACAAAGTATAACAGCCAACATACTGGACATGTTCTGCTGAACAACAATTATAATCTTACAATGAAACAAAGTTTCAGATGTAATTATTCTGAAAATAAGTTTAGGCCTACCACAGTTTGTTTTGTACTTACATTACTTATATAATCAAAATAAAATATTTATTGTTCTGTCACAAGTGCAGTCTCTAATTTAAACAACACATTTGTTTTCCATTCCAACACAGGAGCTGGAATGTTGTATTATTTGAAGGATGCTTGTTTCCAGTCCAGGCATTACTGCCTGAATGGCTGTCATGGATCGAGGTGATCCAAATGTAGGTGCAGAAGAAAGTCTTTAACTTCCCTTAAGTACAGTAGCAGTGGATGTGGGTTGGAGATGCAATGAGCTTGAACCTACAGGCGACCATCTTCACTGACCACACCATCTGTGACGGAGGACTCATCTCTCCTGGTGTCCTGCAAGCAAACAATCATATTTTTTGGAACATGAACTTAATTGCTTTCTTAAAACATTTCTTTCTGCATTTGGTATAAAACAGACTCCAATTTAGACAATCTCAGGCTCCCTCCCCACCGGAGAGGTGACATTCAATGTCCCAAATTGTCAGTCTGGATAGCCCTGACCACCACCCAACACACAATAATGTCATGAAAGCATCATTTTAAAAAGGGCTATGCAAACATGGCCAATAACTTTCATTCTAATGATGTGCAAAATGATTTTGGGCACAAAACAGATTTTGCTGTTAGAAAACTTGCAGACTTCACTATATACAGTGTAGACCCTCTAAACTAAGTTTGGGGATGTGATCTTTCAAGAAATGCAGACCAAACTGTTGTTGTTTGTTTACTTACACAGCATGTCTTGTAGAATTAACTGGAGTCACCAGCAACAGCATAGTGCAGTCATATCTCAAGTCTAATAACAGAAGACAGGAAAAGATCAGTAAAGAAACAACTTCCCCAAACCAAAGCACAAATAAAACAATAAGTAAAACAGGCTGATCTAAAGTATGATTAAAGTTCAGCCTGATTAATATAAATGTCACTGACAGTTGCTAATATATTGGAAAACCAAAATACTTACTGATGTCTTTCTGTCCAACAGCAGGAGTGCTGGTCCCGAACCTCAAAGACAGTAAGAAGCAAGCAGAGGGAGAAAAAAACAGAACATTGATTTGATCCTTAATTGCTGTGCAATCATTGTAACATAGAGTTTGCTTATGTTGTTAAATAAAGGCTAGATTTGACATTAATAGATGCCACAGATGTTCTAAAGCTGCCACAAAGCATGAAAAAAAATGGATGTCTCTGAAAACTCGGAGCATTTTTGCAAATATGTGATGTCTTGACAAATCAAGCAGATATTTGAAATTTACACAGCTACATTCTCGCCTGAAAATATCTTAAAAGTTTATTTTGTGACCCAGAAAAAGTAATAAGTTTTTCAGCGGCGCTCCTCCGCCATTGCCGCGCTTACAAGTACGCACAGGCTCCGACAACCGCAGCCGACAAATGCGATCCTCCTTTTCCTCAGACTACTCACAAAATAACCTTTTAAGATATTTTCAGGTGAGAATGTAGCTGTGTAAAGTTCAAATATCTACTTGATTTATCAAAATATCACATATTTATAAAAGTGCTTCCACGTTTTCAGAGAGCTCTGTTATCCACCAGCGCGATAGCTGACCGGGAGGTCAAGGCTCGATAGAGCCGGCAAGCACAGCCAGCTCCTGGTGTATTGTTTTCAACCCCCCTGTGGTCTTTTGCTACTCAGGTTAAACATGATATATATATTTAGTTAGTTAGTTATGGCTATGGATTGAAAATACCCCCCACCCACCCCTAACGGCTGCACCTCCCGAAGAATTTTGTCTGGGCTCTTATCTCACTTTTTTTATTTCAAACAATCAATAGAAAATTTCAATGACACATTTTTATATAAGGTTTTTAAGGCTGTGGTGTTAATGTTTAAGTAACATGAGCCCAGCGGCAGCAGCAACGCTAGGCTAACACTAACTAGCTAGCAAGATTTTGAACCTGGTGCTAAACTAAGAGAAGCCACAAAATCAGTTTGAATAAGAGTAAACATTTACTCACCAAGTCAGTGTATCAGGTAAAGATCCACAGCAATGACAACAATAATATCTTGAGCTGACGCTTCTCCAGGTTTGCTCAACATATTCCATAAAAAATGCGGACTGATCCGGGAGGGAGGACGACGGTAGTCACGTGGCATTTTCAAAACACATCTTTCATCCTTCCGCACTGAGAAGCAAAACTTCCAGCTTACTTAGTTTTTCTATGTTAAGACAACTCAAATAAATTGAGTTTATCAGCATTTTTTGCATAAAAAGTACTGGTAACTTATTCAAATCGAGTTTTAATAACAAATTGATAAAAATTGAGTTCAGCCTATTTAATATTTTTAATTAAACACAATATTGCATTTTACAGTCTGGGTCCACCAGCTAAGTTTTTATTCCATGCATTCTTATCAAAGATGGATATATTTTATTGCACTTGGTCTTTGGACCACAGCGTTGGCACAGTATTAGTAAAATATGCAGGAACTACAGAGCTGCATTCAGCCTCTAACACCCTCTGTGATATCGGTGCAATGATGCTGGTCGTGTGGTAAACCAGCGCTTGCAGCTGATGTGTTTTCTGCATGTGTCGCTGTGTGACGGTGCACGTTTTCCCTCTCTACCTACACACATTCTTCCTCCCTCCTTTCTCCCTCTCTACGGTTTCTACCTCCTCCATCCATCCTTTCATCCATCCATCCAAGCAGCCTGTCCGGACACAACACCTCCCCCTCCTTCCTCCTCCTCTTTCTACGGCAACATAGCAGAGGAGAAGAAAACTAATACTTCATCAGTGACATTAACCAAAGCGTTGTCCGTTCACACGCTCATGCAGACGAAGGGAGATCATCAGCGCCGCAGCAGCGGATCCCTCGGCTGTCAGACGCAGAGGAATGATAATTAGAAAGAGATTGACTCGGCAGCAAGAAGAGGAGAGGAGCCGGCCTGCAGCAGCAGCAGTGGGGCGAGCAGAGGAATACGTGAAGACAGAGAGCGAGAACAGAAGGAGGGATTGAACTGATCGTAATCTGGTGAAGAGGAAAAAGAAGAGAGCGAAACCTCGGAGCATCAGCAGCACTTCTTTTTTTTTTTTCCTGAGGGAAATGATGGTGACAGCAGCGTCAGCGAAGGAGGGGAGAGAGGGATGAGCTTGGATCAATAATCCTCCCTCTTCCTCCTCCACCTTCATCCCTCCATCACCTCTGCAGGAGCCGCTGAAACCTGTGAGACTCGTTTTTTTTTTTTCTGGATGCTGCATCGTGTGTGTGTGAGTGTGCGCTCTCATATGCGTGTCATGTGCATGTAGCTGTCGGCTATATAGGCCACACAGACCAATATGGGGTGTGTGTGTGTGTGTGTGTGTGTGTGTGTGTGTGTGTGTGTGTGTGTGTGTGTGTGTGTGTGTTGTGTGTGCATATGTGTGTGTGTGTGTGTGTGTGTGTGTGTTGTGTGTGTGTGTGTGTTGCATGTGCCTGTTTTAACTGTGCATATGTTGCACATGCGTAGTGGAATGAGGCTGCTGTGTGTGAATGAGGCTGCTGTGTGTGAAACGTGTGGGTTGTAAGAACTTGTGTGTTTGTGGCAAATAACATGACTGAAAGTGGCCAATTAAAATAGTCCCACTGCTGTTAAATAAGATCGAAATTATGTAAAAGATCATAGAGGAAAAAAAAGGTTCAAGCCGCCCACACGCTGATGAATTGTGTGCACATGCAGAGCAAAGAGTGAAGATTGAATTCAGTGTAAAATTTAGAACTCAGAAATAGGATTATGTCACACAGTAAATGACTGTTTTGTGCTATTTTCCCATGAAACCAGTGCATAATAACAAAGATTTATGGAAATATTTAAAAATCATCAGCGATTTTAGAAATTGTAGTTTGACGAGATCAGTCGGGGTTACCGTACCTCCACCGAGGCTGAGCATTTCCTCCATGTCCTGCGTGAATTGAGCTCATGGATCCAAATTAGACCATAAAGACCATTAAAGTTCAAATTTGATATGTATTTGTCCAATTTTGCTCACAAAAGTACTGAAACCTTTCAAAAATGCCTGAATCCACTTCCCATAATTCTGTTGTACGTGTACAATGACAATAAAGTTCTATTCCTGTTCCTAACTTAGGCAAAGCCTCACTTCTAGAAACATGTCATCGATATCAGTCTTGAACTTTTTGAGATTTCTTTCTGGAAAAACCAACAAATTGAACCAATCCTGTGATCTCCATGGTGAAGGCAGGAAAAATAATAAAATGCAGAGCAGCTGATACCATGACACCCTGATTTCATCTGATGACACACGTGTAACAGTGTCAGGCCAGGCTAGTTCTTGGATGAGGGGCTGCCTGGAAATACCAGGTGCTGTGATAGGCTGGCAACCTGTCCAGGTGTACACCACCCAGCCCCACTGCAGCGCTGTGATGGATACGCTGTTAAGAAAATAAATGGAACGAATTACTTTTCTGTATGTTCATGTAGTTCACTGCCCACGAATAAAACAGGTTGTGTTTCCACTTGTTGACTCTCTTATCAACCATAGTTATGAATTCTTCTACAGTAAAGATTTATAACGAGCCTGTAGGTGAGCATGTAGGTCCTGATGGTGCAGGGTTCTTGACTTACACTGTGAAGCATCTTGTAAACCAGCGCTATATAAATTTCATTAAATTGAGTTGCATAAACACAGAAACTACAATCATGCTAATTGTACCACCATCAGTGCTGTGTATCCTCCTCCTGCTGGTTATGAGTAGGGCTGCACCACCCATACTACACGTAGCCTGCCTTGTTATTGCAGAAAAACAGTTTAAAACACAACAAGTGCTGCAACAGTAAAAGTAACACAACCTGAGTGCACTCTCTTACACCAGACTCAAAATACAAACTGTATCTGGGTATTGTAAGGCGCTTGGAAAGAAAAGCGTCTCATCCGAGAAGCTTCTTCAACTCACTGAAGAAGCTGAGAGGTGAAACGTCTTTAAGAAACTTAAAGAAGTCCAGACGCTTTTCTTTCCAAGCTCCTTAGACTACGATGACCAGGATGACTGAGAACCTTCACAGACTTCACAGGTATCTTCTTCTCTTCTTCTTTGTCTTATTTCAGCTGCTACCTTTAGGGGTCGCCAAAGCAGATCATCTGCTCTCATCTCATCCTATCCTCTAGCATCGTTTGTCACACCAACTCCCTGCACTACATCCATGAATCTTCTCTGTGATGCTCCTCTGTTTCCTCCTGCCTGGCAGCTCTATCTGAAATGTCCTTTGTCCAGCATAGCCACAGTCCACCTCTGCACATGTCTGCTTTAATATTGTCAGACAGTATCCAGGTCTATAGCATCTTTCATGTGGATGGATTACCACTCCTGTTTTTGGGAGTCAGTAAATTCTACCAGACCTTTGCAAACCCACATTTAGATGTTTAATCTGTGTACCACCACTTGGGCCAGTGTGAGAAATATGTGGAACAGTAATGTGGGCTACTGTAATGTTTGTGCTGCTCATGTTTTATCTTGGCTCCTGTGCAGAGAAAACAGACGTTAGTTTTTAGCTACGAGCCCGACACGAACCCGACGTATTAGCCAGAGGTCCCTTTACTACGGTTCGGAGCCGCGGACCTGTTTTATATACGCGCGGAATAGTTTTCTATACGAGATCGCTGCCAAAAGTGCAGCTTTACCTAATGTCCACCTACTGTTACTCATTTATATTAAGATTTAAACATCTATTTGGTATTGGTATGGTGAGTAGCCTTCAGTAATAATAATAAATCACACAGTAATAGTACATTCATGTAGTTGTAAAAAGCTTGATAATAAGTAATCCAAAGTATTCAGAATACGTTACTCTCATTGAGTAACATAATGGAATACGTTACAAAATCACAGCTCACAGCCATTTGCCATCTTCAAGCAACTTTGGTCCATAAAGATGGCAAAAAACCAACAATAAGAGTCTTTAATCAGAGCATATGAATGTTGGCAACTACATGGAAAGACATTTAACAACAGTTTAACAGACAGACAGTTTAACTGCAAAATTCCATGAGCAACTTTTCTTTTATATAGAATATATTACCAGAATACAGCCAGTGGGCAACCAGTTGAATGAAGTCCCCTGTTGATGAGTTGTTTTCATTGGCTCAGAGTGAGTCAGTCTGATTGTTTGGAGGTTGTTTCCCAACTGTAAAAATGGACACCTAGGACACCCAGGTCTTTACATTATAAAGCACCTCGGGGTGGCTGTTGTTATGATTTGGTGCCATATAAATATAATTAAATTAGATGGTTAACCTGTACTCAACCAGCTGGTTGCCACGACTACTTTGTCTTTGTATTTGGTGACAGACATTCAGCGCAGTCACTGTGCAACCACAGATTGTTCCAGTGCGACTGAGCAATAAATGGATGCAAACTGTGATTGATGGTCTGTGCTGGTTTGCATCGAGGGACACGATTGGTTCTTCATCTGCTAAATGCAACACTGTTTACACCAGATCTGCTCTGCACATCTGTTCCTGAAATCATTTGTCCATTAATGAGGTCACTGTGTAAAAGCAGACTGGTTCTACTTTTTTGTTGTCAGTTTGTAAGAATTTACTCAGCTTATAATTTCTGATGGACAATCAGAGAAGGATGCACTTGAGGATCTGCTGGGCTAACAAAGGATGATTGTTAATATGTTAAAGTAAGAAATGAGCCATTTCAGTTTCCTATGTAAGATTATTAGCTAATTAAACGAGTAAAACCATTTGATCATTAAATAAGCTCAAAGTCTTCTGATGCAGCCTTTGTCCAGCAGCGCCGAAGGCTTTAACAGTTTAGATGCTCAAACAGCCAAGAAAGGGTTAAAGTACAATTCCACCATCAACTTCTTTGTAAAGAAATGTTTAATGATTCAGTTATTCATCATTAACTCCTCTTTAATTCCTTTGTCATCAACAGAAACACTGTCAGTTTTTGTCCTCAAAGTTCGGCTTCGTGTCAACACTGATAACTGATGTCTTGGCAGGAACAAACTTAAAAACTATTCAGTGTGAGCAAACTTAACAGTCACACACAAACGCTCTGTGTGGAGCAGACATGAAGCGGTGATGTGCAGAGAGAGAGGGATGGTGGTCAGTTAGTGAGCCATGAATAATTGAATGTGCTTAATGGGAAGGGATATAAAAACTGAAACTGTTTGGCCGCGCTGCAATAGAGACCAGAAGGCTGAGCGCTCGTGTGTGAGCATGTAGAGCTGTCCTTCTGAGGACCGGTTTCACTTTTAGACCGTCAGTGTGGACGTTGTGTTGGTTCCCACATGTCTTCCGGCTGTGTGAGGGTAAAGCCTTGGCTTAGGGTTAGGTTTAGGATCAGCTCTGCGTTTTAGCAGAATTTTTGCAGTTAGTGGTCATTTTTAAGGTTGGAGTAAGAAGCTCCATGATGCCAGTAGATCACAAAGACAGCCATGCAAACAAAGACGTTGGCTGTGATGGTGCATATGGATGGTGCAGTCCATATGGCTGAAATGTCTTCTAAAGCACAGCAGTGACCCTAAGATCAATCAAGTATGAAGAGTTTAAAGTTTCATTACCCACAAATACATTCAGATAATTTCAGTTTTCTGTGAAGACATTTTGTTCTCCTCTCTGTGCTGATTAGTGGGTGTTTTTAGCAGTTTGGTGTCACTAAACAGTCCAGTTGGTAATTCAGTTTCTTTTATATAGCACCAAATCACAGCAGCAGTCTCCTCAAAGAGGCCTCACTCACAGACCTACAGATGGAACGTCTTTTTAATGTGAGGCAGCAGCACCTGGCCTTTTTAATCTCCCTCTTTTCTGAGTTACGTTGAAGCTAATCGTTTCCATCATTAGGGGTGTGGCCACCTTAGCTGACAGGTGGACGTCATCGCAGGTAGCTATAGCCAGGAGCTGCATGTTGGACCTCATCTCTCTTAATTGGAGTTATTGAACTGGAATATAGTTTTTGTCCTGTATAAATAATAATTTCCAAGGATCAAAAACAAATACGGTCCGCTGGTCATTTTTCCCACAGCCCTGCAGGGACTCGATGCCTTCACCGATCAAGATTCACATGTCCATCAAACAGCTTCCCAGTTCCTTTTATCAATTTTTTGTTAATGATTTTCACTCATTTAAAGCTGCTATGACACCTTTTTTGGTTTCATGACACGCTGTATGTGAGACATAAAAGACGAGTACTTCACTTTGCCGTGTGTTGTTGTAAACTTATATTGTTGTATAAGCCTTCAGTTTTGAGCGGCCCCTGAAAGCCTGAAATTAAGACTGAAGTGATATACGCTGCAGATGGTAATATCAGATTACTCAGCAGCATTATCTTTTGTTTCCTCCCACTGTTACCAACATGCTGTTCTCAGTTTTTAAGCTTGGCAATTGGCTGTTTCTTGCTGAAATTTCTTGCTTATAACCAAACCGTGGAAGCTTGTGCCTATAGAGCGTGTTGTCTTTGTGTGTTTACATGCTGCTCTGATGCAAAAAAGAACCGTGTAGAAGGTTAGCAGAAGGTCTGAAGCTGAGTGAAATGGAATGAAAGAGGTGGATGAAGACAGATGAGCGATAGTGATAGTGTAGGAGGAGAGGCTGATGGTGTGTGTGATCATTTTTCGTGTCTCTCATGACTGAGACGGAGCATGTCATTGGTATTTATAGGCTGAGAGACCTCACACTCTTTGCAACTGTTCTGTGAGAGAGCAGGAAGGGCCGGAGATTTGAAAAGACAACAAATGGAAGAAAAGCATAGGAGAAAAGAAAGATCAGGGAGAGAGCAGCGAAAGGAGGAAGATAAAGAGAGAAGGAGGTATTGATGAAAGGTGGACCAGAGAGAAGGTGATAAAAGAAGGATGAGAAACGACAGTGAGAGCATCAATGCTGTTTCCTGCTGACTCTGCTTCTTATCTGCCTTTTCCCTTCTTTTCTTCTTTTACATGTAATGGCTGGATGACGGGAAGAAGGATCCGGAAGTGCTATCCAGCTGGATTGCGGTGATGACGGTGAAACCGAAATGTCTTGCAGCGTTCGGGAAGAACACCAATATTTAACATGACCTGTGACCTTTGCCTATCACCTCCTGTGACAGAGCGACTGCAGGAAGACAGGCTGAGGCCTGCTGGTGAACCCATGGACCGGGAGGAGGTGAAGCTCTGCTCTTCCATGCTCATGAGAAGATGATTTTCAACTGACTTTACACTTTTTGATTTGTGGAGCTTTGAGTTGCTTTGATTTCTACAAGCTCGGTCCCAGGTCGTATTAATGATGGCAAGTGTCTGAACTGAGCTAACATAACCATCTGCTGACTGTGAGATTTGGAAAATCAGCACATGGCTTCTGACCCCAGGATTATATTATGAGACTCTGCAGGGAAGCCGATGCTTAGTCAACTCACACTTCACGGCTCCAGTGGACCATTGGTGGAAAAAATGACTGGTATCACAAGATCTCAATAGACTGGAGTCAGCAATGATAACGTGCAATATGTTTAATACAGAGGGGCAAGCAAATCCTCTGTCAGCTGTGCTTTCCACACCTGCTTCTGGGAAACTGATGTTCTGATGTGCTGTATGGAGTGCAGAGCGCGGATACAACTGATTCACTGAAAAACAGGAAGTCTAACAGACCGTTCTGACTGTCGGGCGAGACCAGGCAATCTCGCACTCTAACCCATTCGTTCTGGTTTTAACGGTCATGGGTCTGAACCCCGGCAGGAGTACCTGACTGAACCAGGGAATGGTCGGCAGCTCAATAAAACTCTGTGTTTGGTGCATGCGAGGGGGAGGTCCATCTTGATCTCTGATTCAGAACTCGAAGAAGAAAAAGTCCTCTCCCCCCCACTTACCTCTGGTGGGGGGGAGGGTGAAGGGTACTTTTGTTTTAGGGTTTATTTTTCACACAGTAGGCTGTAGGCTGTAGAGTTAGGCGACTCTGCTCTGCGTAACTTCAGATCCGGTCCAAGTTCTTCTTTGTTGTGTTAAGCTTCCTCTTTGTGTTCGGCCAGTTTGAGGGAGTTGTATCCTCGGCCCTGGGGCTTATTTGTGTCACCACTCTTTGAGTTAGCCTTTGGCTCTGCACTAGCAGTAGCTGTGACTCAGGCAGCATTTCATTTGGTGCAGAAGTTTAGCATTTAGCCTCAGTGCTGGCTTGAATTGTACTATCTGGATCTAAACAACTGTGACAGCATTTAGGCTAAAAGTGACCGTTGTCCACTGGGCATTTCCACAGCTGTTTTTTTTAGCCCTAGGTTCTCTAGCCATTAGCTTGAGTGCTAACTTTCAGACCTGTTAGTCATGGATGCTAATCAGGGCCCAGGCCAGGGCAGTCCAGAAAGCCCTAACCGGGCCGTAGAGTATCTTCTTGAGCTTAACAACATCATTGAAAGCCAGCAGAAGCTTCTAGAAACACAGCGGCGCCGAATTGAAGAGTTGGAGGTCCAGCTGGACCGGCTCAGCCAAGAGAACAAGGACCTCCGTTTGGACCGGCAGCCCGTCGCTCCTCCCCCACCTGCTCCTCCTCCCGAGCCTCCTCTCCCTCCTCCTCCGCCACCTCCGCCGCCGGCTCAGACCACATCGGCTTCCATTTCCACTAAGAATCACCATCACCACAACAGCCAGCACCAGGCTCCGGCACAGCCTCCCTCCTCCATCCCCCTCCACCACCAGCATCATCAGGTGCACCACCACTCCTCCACCCACCACTCCTCCACCCACCACTCCCACTCCTATAACAGCACCAACAGCACTGCTCCGACTCCAGTTCCAGTTCCAGTTCCCTCTCCAACTTGCACCCCAACCTCTCACTCTGTACCGACCCAAATTCCAGCTCCGATCTCCTCTTCAGCCCCGGCTGCTCCTCCCCCACCTCCGATTCCACCCAGGGATCAGCCGCGAGCCCACAGCCGGCTGACCCGCGTGCCCTCCACCAGCACTGGCACCAACACCAACTTTGTGGAGAAAGAGAAGGAAAGGCTGGAGCGCCTGCACAGAGCCAATGCTGCCAACAACCATCACGCCCACACCCTCCACCACCACAAATTGTAAGTTCCAGTGTATTTTTACTACAAGCAGGGCCAAAGGTAGCACGAGAAGATGGCAAACCAGGCAAATTCACAGGAAAGAGCTGACAGTAAAATGGTGAAAAGTGGCTTGTAAATCTTGAGATTCCTTTAATTTCATGGGGAAAAATAAGGGATGCCATATTGCCACAGTTATCCTGAGGGGTGTGCGTCTCCCCCAGCACAGCTCTTTGTGTCTGTACAGATCACCTTTTCCATTTTCTTCATGTAATAAATGCTTTCAAATCTTGCAGTAACAACCTTTTAACTACTAAGGAACATGTATTGCACATATGTTTTTATAATATGGCATCCTATCACTAAATTTTCAAACGTAACCTTGGCTTGAAGCCGGTCACTACATTGTCTGCTTTGCCAAAACTCGTGTAAATCTTTGACTTTGATCGCTACTAACTTTGCTGCTTCTCTCACTCAGGTTTTGTGCAAGCCCTCTTGCTTAGTCTGACCAGGAAACATCTGTTTTGCTTGATTCCTCGCTGGCGCAGCAATGCGAGCAAGCTGAACAGGGTTTACTTTAAAGGACTCAAACAAGTAGGAGAGGTTTTGCCACTCGAGCGTTCCCTCATCCAAACCAGAGAGGTTGGTGAGACAGTGTGATTGGTGGGTGTACCGGACTGATAAATATTCATCCTGTTATCAGCTAATAGAGCTGCAGAGTGAAAGGTCGTAGTGGGAATTTTATAAATTGCAGACAAGCGGGAGCGTGTGGGACTCCGGAGACAGATGAACTAAATGGCTACAACATCTCAAACACTGATAATTGGTGGAGCGAAGACTCGACAGCGTTATGCAACCGATACTTTTGGAATAGGAGCGGTTGTTTGCTGAGAGGCCAGAAAGAAAACACTGTGTACTGTACTGATCACCATGTTAGCTTTCTCTTTTGATTTGTGCTCACATTTTGTTTTAATTTTGTCACCCTGAAGTTGTTTTTCGTTGGCTTGGATCGGCTTTGTTGCCTGGCAACACTGTCTCGCGCGCATCCTATCAGGAAGTGTTGAATGACGGCTCCTCGCTGCCGTCTGTGACTTTCGTCTCCGGTGCCGTAGGCAACAGGATGCAGGCTTGTGGCTGTCCCGTGCGTCCATCGGGCACTTCCTTCGTAGCTGGTAACGCCGAAGCGTTGGAAATGCGGGCCATGGTGATCTCTGTTGCTATGCAACTGTGGAAAATGTGTTTGAAGGACAGCACTCTGGCTAACAGTTGAGTGGTTTTCACCTCGCTCAGTGTGCTGAGCGCTCAGAGGAACATGGAGCATCGCCTTCTTCCCTTTGCAAACACTGAGCAGCTGCAGGAGCAAGGCTCCCAATAGACCTGCAGAAATGAGGCTGGGGAAACGCAGTGATGACTCATGGAGACAGATTTAATAGTACTATAGCTTTGTCTTATAAGCTATCGTACGTGCAGCCAAAAACTAAAGCAGATTGCACACGGAGGTTGATAGAGGGTGAGTCAGACTCTCAGATATGGGTTCGTGTGATTAATCAAAGTGCAGGGGAAAAAAATCCTTCTGAGCCCTGAGTCATGGGACGTTCAGGTGCAGCTGATATCGTGAGAAAAAGCCGACCTCAAGCTTGCAAATGATGTAACATGTGCAGAACAATGATGAAGTCTGACAGCAGCAGAGATAAGGCTGATTCGTTATGAAATCGCACAGTACAATCGGCTGCTCGCTGCCTCTTCGACTGACTGAGTGCGATCCAATAAATCCCACACTACACTGGGGTAGATTATGGCACAGAGGCATGACAGCATGTTGCAGAGCTGCCTACACTGGTTTCTGAGTGATTTCGTTTAGGGCATGATGCAGCAAACTGCAAAACACCCTCACTCAGATTCATCCTGCAGCACCTCGGGCTGAAGCGGGGAGAAACACGAGCCACACTAGGAAGCGGTAAATACTGCACAACATGACAAAGCAGTTCAATTGTTTCAACTGACGAGAGCCCGATTGCATGCAGCGACTTCTGACAGAGAGATTTTCTCCATGTCGGTGTCAGTTTTCATTTACGGTACTGCCAACAAATCTATCCACAATGTGTCCTCGCTCCGAGATCAAAAACCTGCATGTCCGAAATGTAAGTTGCATCAGTTATTCATCAGTTGGTTTGCACAGCCACACTGAGACAAAAATAAACCTCCACAGCACATCACAGTTGGGCAACTGGAGAAATAGACCAGTGATTGATCGAGTGCATCACCACTTGGTTTTTTGTTCCCAAGCATGGTTTATCTGGTTCTTCTGCAGAGCTGAGAGTCCCGATATTATCGTGTTGAGCAAAAGTCAAGAGTCGGGCTAAACTGTACCTCTGATGAGACATATTAGCTAATTGTTCTAGCATTTTATGCAAAGTGAGCATCAGCAAACCCCATTTGTTGGGCTGATGTGGCAGGTTGGAAAACTTCATGCCTATAGTGCAGTACAAAAATAGTCAGCTGCACAGAGTTTGAGAGAACCTTGAATGGTTTTTATTAAAGATTGCTGAGGATTCTGTGAACTCATCATCTTGTAGTGCAGCATGAAACAGTGGGTCCAAACATCTGTTCACATCTAGGCAGGGCTCGTATCTGAAGAAAAAGGCATGCACTTTGTAACTGCTTGGTTTACCCCTGGAGTACAGTATGCACACTTCTGCGTTCTCAAATAAATGGAAAGATGGTGATGTTTTATTTTCTGTGCATTAAGTAAAGATAAGTATTATGTAATATCAGTTGCCAGAGCTCATGCGATGAACTGTGAGGAGGCCGTAACCGTAATCAGTGCTGTTCCATCCCATTGATCCATGAGGGAAGACTGATGGAGGACGGTTATGGTAATGAACAGAGTGATGTTGTTTCTGCAGTGTGGGTGTGGAGGAGTCACAGGAGTCATATCTGTAGGATTCAGATGGATGAAGAGAGGAGAAAGAAAAGAAACATAAAATGAAATGTGGATGTATCATCCTGTTCCCTTCTTTATTTAAAGATCTTTTGTTCTTGCTTTCTGACCCACCTCATTCTGCTATTAACCTGAGAATTGTACCTGGCTGATCTGGATGCTGACATGTGATTATGGGACTATTGCATATAAAGCCTAGTTTTAATGGGAGTCCTAATTGCCTTCCATCTGCCTACATTGTGATCAGATCTTGTTATCTAAATTGGGTAGGAGGAGCTAGCAGATGCGCCGACAAACAGTTGTTCGTCTCAGGTCAAAACGTTTTTTTTCAAGGGCCCACCGAGAAGCTTTTTCAAAAGTCACTTTAAAAACACTAAAGCATGGGATTATACTTGCTTGTGGACCCACATGTGGACAGCTGTTGATACACAGACAGTAGTTGTTTCTCTCAGTTTAAACATCATTTGAAGGTAGGAATGAAAGTCAGGCAAAAACACGATGATTAGTATTCACTAACATGAGGAAGCCACACGATGAGCCCACTGAAATAAAGACTTTGTAATGCTTTTTCAAAACTTCATTAACTCTCCAGATGTGTGATGTGGACCTGACTGGCCTGGAGCATGAGGTCCACACCACAGCCATCATCTGCCACTGACCGCGAGCTAAACGGAGACATAGACAACCATTAATAATCCTTCCACAGACTGAGACACATTCTTTTAGATAGATCCTCAGCCTTAGTGTGAGATGAACTAAACAGTGAGTGAATGGTAAATAGTACATGGATTGGTACTTGGATAGCTCTTTTCTTATCTGAGTAGCACTTTTTACACCCTCTTTCACCCATTCACACAAACCCATACACAACACTTTATTCTATAGTTTTAAGTTTCTATAGTTTTAAGACTTGCTTTCAAACTATCACAGTTTGAAAGCAAGTCTCAGTTGTTTGGGAGCGTCTTTAGTGCTTGAAAACCATACCATAGTTTCTTTGTATAGCACTTTGGTCAGCCATGTGTTGTTTTTAAAGTGCTGTACAACAGAAATATAAGAGGTACAATAAGAATAATAAATACGATAAATAAATAACAGCAATAATAACAATAAAATAACAGTGTCAGTTACCCACTGAGTCAAAGGCTAGCGAATAAAAATGAGTTTTTAACCTGGATATTAAAACCAACACTGATGTAGACTGCCTAATGTGAAGAGGAAGATCATTCCAAAGCTTCGGGGCCACAGTAGAGAACGCTCCGTCTCCTCGAAGTTTCAGCCATGATTTTGGGACTGAGAGAAGGCAGCTGGACGACTTTGGGTTCATGAAGACATTTCGCCTCTCATCAAAGAGGCCTCTGCATTTCTAAACACCTGGGGCAGACAGTCCCAGGTGTTTAAGGCTATTTATGTCATTAAACTACTGTCAGTCATGTGAGTTGTTGTTATCACCAGGAGGACCAAGCTGAAAACCTCTGTAAGACACGCCCCACCTAATGTGAGCTACTGAGGTCACCTGGTTTGTCTGTGTAGGTTCTCAGTCATCCAGGTCATGGTATTCTGAGGAGCTTGGAAAAAAGTGACTGGACGTCTTTGTTAAGACGTTTCGCCTCTCACCTGAGAAGCTTCTTCAGTTCTAAAACCAAATGGTGGAGAGTCCCAGGTATTTAAGCCCTAGTGGGAGCTGTCTCTGTCTTATAGCTGGCAGACAAATGGTGTTGTAAGCCCCGCCCTCTGTTCAGGGATGGTCATTCACAGTGGATATTGATGGCTCGATATCCACTGTGTATAGGTGTTCAGCTGAGTGTTGTCCTGTTGAAGACGTGTGTTTGTGGAGTGGCTGTTTGGTTCCTTCTGTGTAAAGCAGGACTGGCGAGGAAAAACTCGTCTTTAACAGGAAAAGACCTCAAACAGAAACAGGCTCTGGAAGGGGCAGCCAACTACAGTGACTGACTGTCATCACCTTGTGGCATTGACCTGGTCCAGAGTATTTTTTCCAGATTTTTGATCCTGTGAGAACAAAAAAAACCAAACATGAACATCAACAAATAATTAAGATGTTCAGTAAAATAAAAGTCTGAGAAAGGTACAACATGACAGGAAGGTGTTACAGCGGTGGAAAGTTGTACGTTTGTTAACAAGCCTGTGAGATTGTCACACAATAAAACGGCAATAAAGAACAAAACAACGCCACGTTTTTGACACCATAACAAAAACGCTTTTCAGCCGGAGAGGAGAAGAAGAAAGCGCTGAGTGAGAGGGAGGAGGCGGGGCCACGTGGGTGCTGTGGTGTGTCAGCTCGCTGCCACGGAGTGCAGCGAGAGCAGAAAAAAGTGCAGCTGGTGGCGTAAGAGGTTTTAAAACATGTTCAAATATTCACAACTGATGTGGAATAAAAATCTTTATTTTTAAGACAAGACAGATAAGACTTGAACTACACTCACACCAGGACAGCTTACACCCCGACATTATTACATCACAGTTTGTGAGTGAGAGTAGAAGGAGTTTGTGTGATCCAGAGCAGCGATCAGCTGCTTCTCCTGGGAGCTCGTGTCCACTGATGGTGGACGCAGACCTGCTCGGTGTAGGTGAGCTCCAGAGTGATTTCAGGGACCGCCACAACATCAGTGAGCCAGCCCGAGGGAAATACAGGATGGGGAGGGCCGGGGCTGACTGGTTAGCAGCAAGTGAACTTTCAAAATAAGAGCGCGTGGGTTGCCCAAATAATCTGATCGCTGTTATATTTTAAAACAAGCCACGTTTTCAGATATCAGGTGTCTCAGTTAGTCGTCCTCTCACTCTGCTGCAGGTCACTTCCTGCTCGCTCGCTCGCTCTCTCTCTCTCTGACCCTGTTTTTGTAAACAGCTGCTGACATCTGGTTCTTTGTGTGCTGATGATGATAGCAGGAGCATAAATGAGCTCAGTCAGCAGCATCGCTTCACCAGGTGTGTGTGTGTGTGTGTGTGTGTGTGTGTGTGTGTGTGTGTGTGTGTGTGTGTGTGTGTGTGTGTGTGTGTGTTTCTCCTCATCAGTTCACTGTCCTGGAAACAAAGTCCTACCAAGCACTAGGACTCGACTCAGTGTTCAAACCAGTTGAGTCCTGTGTGAGCTTTTACAGCTCTTTATTTTGAATTGTGCGTGTGTGTGTACATGTTTAGACATCTTTGTGAGGACAGAAAATTAGCATGCTACTATACTTGTGGGGACCAAAAGCTCTTGTGGGGACTAAATCCAGGTCCCCACGAGTTTGAAGGCATGTCTGAGGCTCAAAATGTGGTTTTAGTGTCAGGGTTACAGTTAGGTTATGGTTAAGTTTACGCTCAGTGTTAGGCATTCACGTTTGGTGGTTAGGGTAAGGGGCTAGGGAAAGCATTATTTCAATGAGATGTCCTCACTAAAATATAAAAACAAGTGCGTGCGTGTGTGTGTGTGTGTGTGAGCTAAAAGTCATGACTCAGTTTTTTTTAATGGAGGTGGATTTGAAGCACCTGATCAGCGCTGACTGTTGCCTGCTCATCCTGACCTAAACACATTTCCACCAACATGCTGCAGCCGTAATAAAGTTCGTACGATCGCAGCGAGCTGCATGTCTACAGTCTAACTGTCGGATGTGCTGCAGCTTTGGTGTTTCATGCTTCCTCATCAACAGTGGAGCTAAAAATCCTGTTATAGGAAAAGTTGAAGTTGTTATGACAATGTGGGAAGCCTGGGTGTATCATCGTTGATTATTTGGAGTATTATGGAGTGATTTTTGGTATCCTTGCAGCTTTTAAGGAACTTTTTTCTTAAATAATAGGCACTCTGCTCTTTCACTCCCCTACAGATGAATCACACCTTCAGTCAGAGTGTTAAACTTGTCTGGATCAATATGTTAGAGCTGATCGAGGCAATAGATCGGCTTCTTGATCGATCGGTTGTTTAGCGTGTGTCAGTCAGCCATGAGTGTAGATACAGCGCTGTGGGGGGGGGGCTGGTTGTGTAAGTGTGGTTGGTTAAATCACTTTTCAAAGACATATGATCTATGATCACATGAAGAAAGAAACTAAGAACCTCATGATTCATGATTCGCGTCACATTTGACTCGAGTATCTTTGGGGTGTTTTCGTTTTTTCACAGAATTCAGTGAAAAACGACTTTTTCACACGACTGTATGGTTTACTCACCGAGCTAGCTCCACTCGACTCTTACAGCTCTGTGAAACAACAACCTGTAAAGTGAAAAATGATTTTGTCTTTATTTTATTCCAAGGTTCATTTGAAAGAGTCGAGGGAGACGCTGACCATCTGGAGAAAAAGCCAGACAGTCTGAGGAACGACTAGCAGCCAATAATTAAATCAAACACTGACCGAAGTCATTGGCTCTACAAACCTGAAGTGTTCTTTTATTGTGTCGCTCCACAGAAACACACGATGATCAGAAACAAAACAACAGGCTCAGCAAATCCTCCAAGTTTTTTTTTTTTTTTTTTTTTTTTAGGACTACAGATTTGACACCATATTCCGTCCACTGATTTTCTTCCCTTCAGTTGTTTGTATATATTATTGTGTCATCACAATAATATATGTAAAAGGATGGAACAGAAAGCAAAAACAGAACTAAAATGAGACAATTTTAAGGGTTAAATATTGAACGTCTTGTGTTATCGCCCTGTTTTGTCTCTTTAGGACACATTTTATAAAACATTTCTGCATTCCATCAAAAGTCGGTCGTTTGAAAGCCTTTAAATCATTTTTTTATAGTTCGAAATAACTTTTAATTGCATCACATTTTATTAAAGCACTTCCAGTCCCAGTTTAAGTGAAGGGACTCGCGGAAACTCAAAATCTCTTAACGGTGAACACTTGTCCCCTCTGGCTCGCTGTAGTCTGCACCTCACGCAATCCAATTAGAGCCTGTGTGTGTGAGGGAGAGACAGGAGTGAGATGACATCATTTGTGGTGATTTATGGTGTAACCATTCATCAGCTGACCTGGACGTTGACACGCACACGGCATCTGTTCACAAAGCGCTCGCAGCGTCTTGTTTCTCCCTCCCTCCGTCAGCCCGTCTGTCTGTTATATTTGGAAACATGGAAATCAGACGTGGAGCTGCTGCTGCTGCTGCTGCTGGGGAAGGTGGGGTGGAGGGGGTCCAGAGCTGCATTGTCATGGCAACAGCTCGGTATCCAGAAGAGGTGAAGGGAGAGAGTCAAATTTCAAAATAAAAGGTCCTGTTCCCACCAAGGCCCGTCTGTCCTCACCTGAGTGTGAAATAATCTGATGTGCTCTTCAGTAAAAGCACATTAATCTGTGCGCGAAGTCTCGTTGTAAAGACTGATTTCTGGCAGCAGATCTCACAGGACGCAGATGGTACAGGGGAGAATCTGGCAGCCAGCTGATGTAAAGATGTGACTTTTATTTTACAGCACGTCTGTCAGGCTGTCTGCTCAAAGGCGAAGCTGCAGACTGAGCCTTCAGACTGTGTGGTCAGTTGGTCGACACACTTATTGCTACATATTTATGGGCTCTGTGCGTACAGAAGGTGGCAGACTGTGCTTAAGCTGACGGACAGTCAGACCTGATGATTGTGGACCGCCCGAGGTCTTCCTGTGTGCAGGTCAACTTTTCTTCTCATGTTTGGGTTGAGTTCATCCATCTGTTTTTGTCATGCCATAATACTTTTCCGTTTTTCTCCTCATCACCTCATCATCAATAAATACTTTTCATCAACAACCAAATATTTCAAAAGCAAACGTTTAGTGCTTCTGAAACAACCATTATCAGCTGATGCGCTCAAACCTCATGCTAGCTGCGTGCTGTGCTGCCTGATTAACTTTAGGTTTTCCTATAACAGGAAAACATTCCTGAGCACAGTTGTTGCCAGGGACTAAAATGTAATCAAGTGCACAGTTTTCAATTTGAGAAATCAGGGACTCGGTGTTGGGGAACATTGAACTTTTTTCTTTGATTTTAATGGATGTGTCGATGATGCCTTTGAATGAAAGTCTAAAAGTCCAACTCTGCATAAAGGTCTAAAGTTTTAATGAGCTCAAAGGGAGCGTTGCTAGCTTGTCATTTACTTTTCAGATGGAATAATGTTTGGATGATTACTTTGAATACATTGTTGAAAAAATAAATTTCCCTTCTTGTGTTCTTCAAGTGTACCACCAGAGAGTATAAATGATATCTTTGAACTAATGTTTCAGCACATTCTTGCATCACTGTGTGAATACTTGTTATGAACTTAGCATCTGCTGCACAGGAACTGGGCGGAGGTAGATGGTGTAGATTATACAGCAGTTAGACCATCCATCAGCCCACGTGTGGTTAGGTTCAAACAACAAAATCACTCAGTGTGGGTGAAGATTTGGTCAGATCTTATTTTACAAACGTTTTACGTCCCTCTGTTCATGACATTCGTGATGTTTGAACCGCCAGAAGGATTCTTGTAATTTGAAGCACAATTTAAGTTGGACTGAAGGATCAACGGGTCTGATTTTCATTCTTAAAGGTCGCTCTGACTTCAAAACAGATTTTGGTCATAACTGAAGAACTCCAACATTAATTATGACAAAGCTGTACACAAAAATCAAATAGGTTAAATTTAGTAACGACGTTTAATCTTCAAAAGGTCAAACTGCAAATGTGAACAGGTATAGTTGTACCTGCTTCACCAGAGGCACTGAACCAGATCACAGTGCTTCCCTGACCTCAGGCTGGAACTATTACGCTTTTGTTACTGTTACAGTAGAGAATGTTTTTATTACACGGCCAATGTTTCAAATATGAATAATATAATAATCCCTAAAAGCCCAGACAGCACTAAGTGCTCAGTTTCAGACAGTTTATTTTCGTGATAAGTGATTGTCTATATATGGGCATCTCAGGCACACAGGAAGTACAGAAGCCCCGCCCATGTATCTTCTTTCACAAGGGATGGGCGATTAGAAGAAAGCTAGTCTAAAGGGAGGATTATTTTAAAGAGGGAAGCTTGTTTCAGACTGTAGGAGCTGACAGGCGTCTGCTGTAGTTTTCTTTGATGTTTTCTGTGAATCTGGGCGTTTTGAGTGTTCCACATTTGCAGCTATTCTACTGATGACTGATGCTTTGAGAAAATGTTCTGAAATTCCTCTTTAACCAAAAAAAAAAAGATTTGTTGCAGCGCTTCCTTGTCTGGTGTGGGTGAGACATGATGACATGAGAAGTAAAGCAGACTTGGTACAGTAGAGGCCCTGCAGTGCGTGCAGATGGGTGTGCGTTTGTGTGCATTTTGAGGCCAGCGATGCCGTATCTTCGTTGTCACTGGTAGAAACTGTCTGCTGCTGTGCGTCTCAGTCTGATGACATCGCCGGTAATCCATCCACGCTGCTGCAAAACCCGAGAGGACGCACGCACTGCATGCTGGGAAAGAAGCTGCCAGCAGTCTCACTTGGTTTTGTTCAGTCTGGAAGCAGAAACATTTCTTGAACTGTGAGAGAGCGAGTTTGCTCTTCCGCAAAGTTCTCTGGTGTCGTTTCTGCGCCTCGTTGGTTGCCTACATTTCCCAGAATGCCTGTGGCCCCCATCTTGTTCCCTTTTGGATGGTACATGTATGCTGACAGAGAGAGCACGAGTGGGAATCACACCCCAGTCTGTGGTGGATTTTAGGCTGAGGTTAGAGTTTCTACTGTCAGAACAAGTTTAACAGCAAGAAGCAGTTTTAATGTCACGTTTAAAAGTGGCCATGGCAGCTGAAACCTTCATGAGCAGGAGGGGTTTAAATGAACTGTAGTCCCTGGCTGTTTAATGGAGTTGAATGTGCTGCACTGATCTACAACTTCATACTCGAGTCACAAGATTAAATAGAACCTTGAATTTTATTCTACAAAATGTGACTCATGTTCCTGTGATTCAGATCAATTAAAGATTCACTGACGTTATTATCAGATCATTATTATTAATACTGCAGGCCAGTTACATTCACCCCTCAAAAAACAGTGTTTTTAAAATGCCCGTGACTTTTAAACTGGTGAATAGGTTCAGCCTTAGATGTCTCATACGTGAAGATTGATACCTGATTTGAAGCCCACACACTGTCTGATTTAGGAGAACTCTTTGTCACCATTATAGCATTCAAACAGTTATTCGAACATCAACTGAACCGAAGGGGAGGCGAGGTGATCCCAGCCCTGCTGCTGTACATGGAGAAACAAAGAGAGACCTGAAGTCCTGGGTTTTTTTGACTCGTTAATTATTGAATTTATTCTATAAGATTTTGGATAAGACGCCTCATTGGTCAGATACAGCACGTGCACACAGCTAGCTGTTTGAATACTAGCAAGTCCAACAACTCCAACTAAAAGATCGCAGCCAATGAGCCAAGCAAGAGTTCAGAAACACACAGCTGTTCGAGCCTTTCAAAGGCTACAAAACATTTGGAGCAAGATGGCATCAACTCGCCCAACGTTTAAGACAGAGACTGAAGTCTGAGTGTCGTCCAGGCCACGTTTCACTTTTGCTGATTTTACCTTTGTTTTCAGTCACAGTTTATGCACAAAGACAGATCGGTCAGGCTTCTTCTTCATACAGGAGGTAGAGCAGGCCCAGGTCCTGTATCATTTGGAAGGTTGGTGGTTTGATCCCTCCAGAGTACCAGTCTGTGTGCCAAAGTATCCTTGAGCAAGATGCTGAGCTCTGATTGGCTCCCAGTGCAGTCATCAGAGTGTGAATGTTAGATAGAGAGCACCTAAGCATTCAAAGAATCTTCCACTTTTAGCCAGAGTGCCAATTAGAACATGACTGCAGATTTTACATGCAGTCGGTCACATGGCCTGTGACGGTTGCTTTAACACATTAAAATGTAACTGTAGCTCACGATGGCCTAAAAAATCATAATAATGTTGTTTTGCATCACTGCATTATGGGTTACATTGTAGGCTGAAGATTTTTATGAATATATTGATTAACGCATTTAATAATATGGTTACTTGGTGTGATAAATGTTTGACTTTAGCGGGTCACTTCCTGTGTGATGGCACCGTCACTTCACATTATTCTTTCAACTTTCACGTTTTAATTAGGTCATGTAAAAGATTTATTTCGACTGTTTCACAGCCACGTTTGAAGATTCTGCTTCAGTTTCTGTCTGACTGGTGAGTCGAGCTCGATCTGATCTAACTGCCTGAAAATTAGTGACAGTCAAGACGAGATCACACATCAGCTGATGGCTCAGGTGATACCCGTCCACGCCTCCACATGTCTCGCACGGGTCACACGTTAGGCTGCTGTAGCCTCTTTACATTCACAGCACATCTACCGCAAGCCACTTTGCAGCCCACCCCCACCCCAGCTACCACCCTGTTGTGTCTGACTCGACCGCTGTCGTCTCTGCTCTCTTCTGAACAGGGTTTTACTACTGCTCCTTGAACATTGCAGTAACACCAAAGATAAATGCATGTCTGTGTCATCTCAGAGGACTTGACCTTGGAAGGTTAAGATCGTACAGTAACAGGGAGGAAACCCCAACAAGTTTATCTGAGCGTGTGCAGTGCAGAGAAACAGTTACTGAACTGATCCCCAAACTGACAGGATTCCAGGTGAAAATGACGTGCAACCAAACTTTATTGTATAATTAGATTCAAATAAGACTTGAATCTTTTCTGCAGGGAAACTGGGTCACTGCAGCAGCAGAGTCGAGTGTTCTTCACTCCTCTATGTGAGAATAGAAGGAGTACAGTATATGTAGGGTAGTGCAAAATATAACTGCAAAGTGGATCAGCAGTTAAAAGCTCAGAGCATCACAGAGAAGTGCACCCCCTACAGGCTGCATCACTCATGCTTTTTGCACTGCAGTAAAAAAATGACCACAAACACTCTGTTTTTCATCTTCACAGCAATCCTGTGTTTGAGCTGCAGTGTGTGCACATCAGTGTGTGTGTTGGCACCTGACTGACAGCACACACACACACACACACACACACACACACACACACACACGGGCTCTGCCTAGCACATGTTGCACACAGTACTGCGTGGTCTTGCTCTATTAAAGTAAAAGAAAGGAACATGGTCCACACTTGTAAAGATTTATATTTAGATGTGATTTATTTTTTGCTCCTGCCAAAGGAACCTGGGGTGTTTGTGAAGTGACCCTTGAAAACGCTGTAGAAACTCTGGGGAGGAACAGAGTTGGCACAACTAAGTGGTGAATGTGAGCTACACTATCTGCTCCTGTTCATCCCAGGGTTTGACATTTGCTGCTCTGTGTGTGTGTGTGTGTGTGTGTGTGTGTGTGTGTGTGTGTGTGTGTGTGTGTGTGTGTGTGTGTGTGTGTGTGTGTGTGTGTGTGTGTGTGTGTGTGTGTGTGTGTGTGTGTGTGAGAACTAAGCTGCAGCAGCACTGAGTGCCGCAGGCTTGTTGAATGGAGGTGCACAGTACTTAAATATCAGCGGCCTGCCATGCACCTGTGTGTGTGTGTTAGCACTCAGGCCTGTGTTGCCACTGTGTCGCGGTGCGTGCGTGCCCTAAGTGTAAGTAAATGTGTGTGTGGGTGCGCTGCAGGGGAAACTGGGCTGGCTGATATGAATAGAGAGGTGATGAATTACCTCTCAGAGCCGAGCCGCAGGACAACACCCTGGAGTCCGACTGTGTGTGTGCGTGTATGCAGAGGTGTCTGCTGGCACAGGATGTATAGACAAAAGTTAGGCGGTAAGGTCACAGTAGAGGGAGAAAGAAAGCACCCGAGAGCTGCGGCTTTGTCTTCTTATTGTACAGCACACAGACCTACAATAAAGCAGCACTGTGGGCCTGGGTATTTGCTGGTGAGGCATCCCATGTGTGAAACGTTGATTTAGCCACTAAAATGGCTAAATGTATGAACTGGTACAGTTTTACAAGGAAAAAGAAAACACTGGAAATTTGAGAAAAAAATGTTACGTTTACCAAAAAGTGTTTTTATTTTTTTAATCCGAGCAACCACGTTGCTTGGACCAGTTGTCCAGACTGAAGCGCGGCTCATCGTAGTGTTAGCAGTTAAAGTCACTTATCTCTGGTGTGACTGGAAGGACGTACCGTTGGTGCGCTAAAACCCTTTATGAGTTATTGGTCCCAGGAGTTACATTTATCAATCTCATGGCAGCCTGATGGTAAGATGTGGGTCTCTGACTGATTTTAAATTAAAACTTTTATTATTTTTTCATGCATGTCCAACATTTCACAGCTAAGGGTTAATGGTTCAGTCCAAGGTGCCATAAAGGTCAAAGTCTCCTCTCAACGCTGAACAACTGCCACACTTTTCACATCCTTACCTACATCATTACTATGGCAACATGTGGTCTGCCACCACACAGGTGAAACTGCTGCAAAAATGATCTTTGTTCAAAAGCCTCCCATTATGCCATTATGGAATGAGATAGCCCCCCCCTCTTGATTTTAATCCGGAGTGCTTAACTTTTATTTTACCTCACTAGTCTTCACGTCAGTTTAGCATTTGGTTTTACACAGAAAGATGAATGATGATCATTTTCCCTCCTTTGGTTTAACGATGGCCTTAAGTTCAATGCCACAGCAACTTTAAACAGAGTGGGGACATTTAAGAAAGTTGTCTCACTTTGTGCCATTTTGTCTGAGAGATTAGGTTTGGGTCAGGGGGTGTGTGTGTGTGCGTGTGTGCGTGCGTGTGTGTGTGGTCTTACAGATGTAACCCTTTAGAAACAGTAAATCAACTGTGAGCAGCAGCAGTGGAGAATCTATTTAAAACACACACTCACTTACACACGCAGTCCTTGTTACCGTGACAACATGTTTCTTCATTTGCAACGGTTGCCCTTAACAACACTATTGGCATGGCCTCTTTTCGGGAGCTGCTGAAGCTGAAATGCAGCCTCTCTCACTCTGAGCGTTTGTTCATCCGTCGTTTTATGGCTCTGTTGTTTCTATCATGGATCCTGCAGATTAGGGGTTAAAGGTCAGGACGTACGGACAGACATAGCCTGTGACAGAAACTGAAGCAACTAGTGTCTGTTTAAAGCTTCACACAAAAACACGCCGTCATCAGAAAGAGAGCCGTGTGAGAACTCTTTCACCCCTCTCGCGCCCCCTACAGGCTGCAGGGCTTCCTTCACACTAGGAAGTGTTGGCCAGAAAACCATATGATCTGATTGGCTGTCTGGTTATTCTTAGACTATCTTGTGTCTCATACACATTAATCATACACTCTGTTTGCCTGCTCACTAACGTGCCTACAGCCCAGCTGCAGTCAGACAGTCCAAAGATGACCTTGTACCTCCTTTTGCTAATCACTGCTCCTTCGTGGTGAACATCATGAGTCAGATTAAAGATGTGAATGAGAATTTATGGTGTTCAGTGAATCCCATCTTGAAGATGGACGATAAAAAGTCTGCTAATACTTCATTACCAAGGCTGTCATTTTAAATAAATAAGATTTAAATGTCTGAAATGAAGTGTTTGCCACATTTAGTCGACTCTTATTTCCTCTTCCTGCAGCACAGATGACCCAATGTAACTCTTATCACTGAAATAAAGTAAATTCATGGAAATCCTAAAGGCTGAATGCAGAAAATTTCATCGACAGACAAAACAAATATGTTACGTCCCCTCCGGAGGGGTCTAGGCGTGCAAGTGAGGGGACCAGTAACAAATGGGTCCAGAACAGAATGAAAGGAAAACAGACAGGTGTTTTTAGTAAATAAAATAGTCTTTATTATAAATAACCTTAACATAAAGAGCCGGCAACGCCGTTTTACCAATAACCCTTGGAAAAAGGAAAACAAAGGTTACAACAACAAAGAACACTCAATCAAACAAAAACTCCACACCACGAGGAGGCACTTCCAGGGGCCCACAAGCTTGCCCTGTCACTAGCAGCAGCTAGCTTACTGCTGCCGAGGCCCACAAGCCCACACTACTCACGTACAGCAGCTATACTGCTTCCACCACTCCACACTTCAGGCAGGATAACCACACACCAAGAACACAAAGCAGAGACACCAGAGAAAGCCACCCTGCTCACAGCTCATCCGCAGCTTAAATAGCCTCAGAGGTGATTGCTGACTGGTTTCAGGTGGCAAACGAGGCTAACCAACAGCAGCTGTGTCCTGGGGAGAGAGGAGAGTGAGAGAAACAGGAGGTGGGAGTGGCAAGAGAGGAGGAGGCGGAGAAAAACACCACGCCCACACAAGGGCAGTTTCAGGAGGCCCAGCTAGGGCCGTAACAAAATATAACAGATCCACAGAATACATAACAGATGGACACAGCCACCATGATGTGACTCACTGGTGAGCTGCTATAGGGGTGTATTGAAGCCAGAAATGACCATATTAGGATGAGTGGGTGAAAAGCTAGCAGGGTCAGCTGGCTAGCTTGGTTAGCAAGCAGCAACTGTAGATTCTATGGAGCTTTCTGGTCTGAGCACCTCATTCACCCAATCACACATTCACATTGGCTTTGTGTTCATTTCTTCACTGAAAAACAAACAGACTGATATTTCTTGCTTTGTCTGATCAGACCTCTTTTTAATGTGGAGAAACGTGAACATCTCCCATCTTCAGTTCAGTTTGTTAACAGTTCAACGACTGAGACAGGAAACAACGTTACTGTGTTAGTGGTGGCTTTAAGTAGCCATTAGAGCAGCTACATTTCTTTATTCTTCAGCTTCAGAAAATGCTCCACTGATCAAACATTCATGCTGTCCCACCAGTTTATGCGTTGATCTCGTGCACTTTGTAATCAGAATATCCTGGTTTGAAAGCTCCTGTTGGGTTGGATCAGCCAATCCCTGCCAACGGCTTCTTCCTCGTCTCTGTGGTTGATGAGTAACCACGTTTAATCGTACCGTTAATTGATTAACTGATGTCAGTTAAAGTCACTTATCTGTTCCTGCGTCCTTCATGTGGGCTTGTCAGGACCTCTTTCACACCTCTCACTGACTGTCAATTGGCCAGACTGGCTTCATGTTGCAGTGGCATCGTCGGAGCAGACATACTTTCCATGTGATGTGATATAAGTAGATTTTTAACTTCCCACTGAGGTTAGCAGCCTCTTTAATGAGGGAGACGTGTGTGATGACAAACTGAGTTTCAGACAAACTGTCCCTTTTCCTGATTCTGCCAGGCTGTCCCTCTTTTTCTTTATTCAAAGGTGCAGACAGTTAAGCTATTTTATGATTGTTGTGATTGATGTTTAACTAGAGTATGCCTCTGATAAAGTTTGATTGCATTCTCACATCGTATGAGAAATTATTCACACCAGAGTCATCAGTGTTAAAGCCACTTCAAAGAAAGTTTCACTAATGCCACCTAACAGCGGCTAACAGCGGCTAACACTGGCTAACACTGGCTAACATATGTATATGCCTTATGTAAAATATAAGGCGACTTTGCCCCAAATAGGTTTTCATAAGTGTTCTGCAAAGCATGTTATAGTTTTAATGCACATTCATACAGTTTCATGTCATTGGGGCTCCATTTACTCCTTTATTAAGTCACCAACATAGGGCTGTGCGATATGACCAAAATCTCATATCTCGATATAAGAATTCTATCGTCCGATAACGATATAAATCACAAAAATGTAACATTTTCTGTAAATAAATGTAAATCTCGGGCAGCTCGACTTGCGGGAAGCGTTTCCAGCTGCGCGTCATGTAGCTGGAGTCGAGTGTTTTAACCGATGCATGAAACGATACGTTTTTAGACCTAAGTTGTAACGGCCGCCGTTTTCTTTGTGAGTATTTATTACACAGCGTGCTGCGGGGAAAAGCCTGTTCTAACGTTTGAGTCTAAGGTTTATTTTTTAGCACCTGACGGCTCTTTTTTACTTCTCATCCGTAAATACTCTGCATCTTTCACGTGATTCGGTTTATTTTGAAAAGTCTCAACAGGATCATGAGCTTTATTGTGAAAGGTTTATGTGGAAAATAAACAAGCGGACACGCGATGGTGTTACCGTCGTTGTTGCTAACGACAACGCATAAAAACAAGCGCTTGTCCGTCCGTAGTGTGGTTATATTAAATATAAGAGAAAGAGAGAACTTTAAGAAATTAATATAGCCACTACAGTGACCATCAAAACGGTGACAAAATATTGCCATAAACAGTTTATTTTGCGACACCACGAAACAAACGATAGCGTAAAATGAAACGATAGATGTTTTTATATCGTCATCCGATATATATCGTTATATCGAACAGCCCTACACCAACATGTTTCGGCTTCTGGCCTTCATCAGGGTCATGGCCACAAGCCGAAACGCGCTGGTCAGTTAATAAAGTTGTTCCTCTTTACTTAAGTGTTGCTGGAGTCCCTGCGTTGTGAGTTTATCATCCTCTCCATGCATCTTGGACGGAGTCGAAGTTGTGCCAGAAAGTTTTGCTGTGATTTGCTCCATTAACACCTCGCAGGTGAGGACTGGTACATCCAGCATCTCTGGCACTGAACAGCCATGCCTGTTCACATTAGTGGGGAATGAAAAATGATAAGTACAACTAACCTGCGCCTTTATCAGCAAAAAGTAGATCTGTCTGCCACCACACAGCTGAAACTGTTCACATGTCAACGCAGCAGCGTGATTGGCTGCTTTCAGCTGCTGTTTGGCTGTTTGCGGGCAGAGTCAGTGCAGGATTTGTTCAGGGTCTCTTCTACAATACGTCAGATGGAAATATGAAACTGTTAAAGGCAGATTGTGTTTGTCTTTTGTGTCATTCATACATTGTTCCAGTGGTGCATGTTCATCTTAAACACAGCATCTCGTGACACGTGGCTTAAAGGCCTCAGTTAAATTTGATTACACGATTAAATTCTGAATGTGAATATCTCAGATCGTGTATTCCAAAACTGGCTCCAGTGTGTAAAGCATGTTGGACTACTTTAAGTCAAAGCCTTCATATGTTGATGACTGAAGACACATCAACACACACACACACACACACACACACACACACACACACACACACACACACACACACACAGGGACTCGGCCGTTAGTGTGTATGTATGTGTGTGTGTGTGTGTGTGTGTGTGTGTGTGTGTGTGTGTGTGTGTGATGTGTTATGACAGGCTGTTTGACATGTAGCAGTGACTCAGCGACAGGCCGCCGTTAGATGAGCTAATGAGATTCTAATCAGATTACAGCGGGCTGTAATCTGACAGAGCGGGCTGAGGACAGACAGGAGGCATGATGGGTAATGATGGGATGAGTCCTCGCTCTCTTTTTGGATCTAGATTTTCACCTATTTATACCCAATGATCATAAAATTCTGTTACTCCACCAGTGAAAAACAACAAAAACATACCTGATTCAAATATGGCGGCTTTGCCTTCAGCTCGGTGCTGAAAGTCGTGCTCAGACCATGTGTTTGTGATTTCACCCTGAAATTCAAAACTTCAACTCAAACATCAACTTCTGTTTCAAACTGACCAACTTTCACACAGAGGATCATCAGCGGTGATGAGAGCTGGGTCTGCGTGTACGAGCCAGAGACCAAACAGCAGGTTTGGTCCACAGTGTCCACAGTGCAGGGCTGGATCAGTTCAGGAGTGACCCAAGAGCGTGCCATGTGCGTTTGTGGTGGTGGTTAAAAAAAGTTATTCTCTTTTGTAGAACATCAATTTATTCAATGCAAAGTACAACAACCCAAACCTTCATCTAAATACAACTGCTTTAAAAAAAAACACTGTAAATAAAATGAGAAGCAGGTAATCTAAAGCTTTTTATTTAAAAACTTTAGATGTTTAATAGAGACCAATTTAACAAAAATAATATTCAGTTTTGATGCCAGCAACATGTTTCAGGTAAACTGATGTCTGAAGGTGGAAAAATAACATTTAGACCAAACCTGATGAAAAATTACAAAACAGGAAGGTGAACAGAAAAGCTGTGTGAGTGACTGATGACAAGACGAGAGGCTGTGTGTGTGTGTGTGTGTGTGTGTGTGTGTGTGTGTGTGTGTGTGTGTGTGTGTGTGTGTGTGTGTGTGTGTGTGTGTGTGTGTCACTATGTAAACCCTCCACTCTTTCCTCATCTTCTGACCTTGTGATCGCCTCCTTCATGTATTTAACTCTGTAATAAAAAGTAATGGCCAATAAGCATAAAGATAGCAGCGTTACTTGTAACAAATGAAATACATTTAGGCGTATTAAAGATGAAATAGTACCAAAGGTTACTGCATCGTCGCGCTGTTACACTGCTCTAAGTATCATTGTTAGTGAGACATTGGTGGTTTGGGTCTTTCTGTTGTTTTTGCTGGAATAAATGATTTTCTCTAATTCTTCAGAGGGAATTCATCAGCTGTGTCATGGCGTGATGTGACAGTGAGACAATGTGAGCAAGTCTAGCTGCTCATCTGGTTAAGAGACGCAGTGGGACTTGTGTAAACCCCGCGGGCCGTCGTGTTCTCTGGGCATATTGAGTTTGGTTCACTGATCACTGCAAAGATTTTTCTGTCAGGCAGGTGAAGCTGTATACAGAACATTACTACAGTCGTGTGAAAACGAAAGTTTTTACAGGATTTTTATGCCCTCGGTGCATCGAGTAGGTAAAATGGTCATACCAGCCGGGTCCTGCTAACCAAACTTTCAGCAAATGTAACAAGGTCTGTAACAACAGATGATTTGGCAGTTTGCTGGTCTGGAGTATTCATCCAGGTGTGTGCTAACAAAATACAGTCTTCCAAGGATTGGTCGGACTGCTTGGAGAAACTGGAAAAAACTCAAGAGCTCCATCTCAGACGCTACAGGCCTCAGTTAGCATGTTAAAAAATAAACACGTATGATTGTTTGGAAGGACTGCCAGGAGAAAATCTCAGCTATAAAAAGAACATGACAGCACAGATTAGGCTTGCAGAGATGCTTCTGAACAAACTGTAAGATATCTGGAACAATGTCCTTTGAACAGATGAGACCAACGTGGAGGTGTTTGGCCAGAACACCCAGCACCATGTTGGGTGAAAACCAAACACAGCGAATCAGCACAGACACCTCGTAGCAGCTGTCAGCACGGCGATGCAGGGCTCATCATTCGGCTAGTTTTGCAGCTGAATTAAACTGAATTGAATTACTGCTAAAGGTGTTTCTACACCTTTAGCAGTAATTCTGGATTCCTGGATGTACTTAGTATTTTCACATGATGTTTTTAAAGTTTTTTTTTTTAAAGCCTTGCATTGCACATTTTGGCGATATCCATCTTGGTTTTGGAAACCAAAAGTCGTGACCAAGCAGCTGATCCGAGCACTGCATTGTCATTCATCACCAACTTGTCATTCACAAGGTCACCACAGCCTAATTAGAACCCTGCTTTATCCTTTGTTCTTCTCTAAATTGGACCTTAAGGATAAAAGTAAGCAGTTAGATCATTTTCTCGTACATGGTCGTTTTTGTTCGTAACATCGATGCCTCTGCATCAGACGTCTGAGTCTCTTCCACGTCTCGGAGTCTCTCCTGCACAATGATCCTGGTGTCACTACATTTCTGTGACCAGCCAATTTCCACATCTGTCACCCTACATGACTCAGTTTTACCCCCCCTCACCTTTCCACTTGCACATGCTGAGTGCCCTATTCCATGCTTACACGAGCCCTTTGACATTTTGAAATTGCAAACTCCTGGCTCTACACACTCGCTCACTGAACATAATTATTCAGATTTTGACGCTTACATAACAGCTGTTAAAACTGTGCTTTCTAAAGTCTGTCTATCTGCCCATTTCTCTCTCTGTCTAATGTGGTTGGTAATGACTGCTAATGCCATGTGGACCAGCTGAAACAGTCTTTGTACCACTGTCAGGAGGTTATACACTGGGCTTCTCACATCTATTGAGTGGCGTACAATAGAGTTGACATTTTGTCTCCCAGCAACATGGACTCTGTCAGACGCTGGAAGTTGTGTCACTGCTTTGTGTTTTCGTCACTGCTTTATCCCCTTGTGATTACTAGAGAAATGAACTGAGTGGCTGAAACATCAGTTTAACTAATACTAACACACCCGGGGAAAAGTATGTGCTGCCTTCCTGATTTCTTAGTTTTTTGTTTCAGATCTTCAAACAAATTTGAATATTAGACAAAGATATATATATACAGAAGTTGTGCCAAAGACTCTCAATCTGATTTAAGTCCAGACTTTGACTCTGCAGAGAGTCGAGTTCATGGATCCATCAGTTACGGAAAGTCGTCCAGATCCCGAAGGAGCAAAGCAGCCCAGACCATCACATTACCGCCACCGTGTCTGACTGTTAGTGTGATGTCCTTGAAATGCTGTTAGTTGTATGCCAGATGTAACAGGACTCAAACCTTCCAAATAGTTCAGTTTTTGCCACAGAACATTTTCCCAAAAGTCTCAGGGATCCTCCAGATGTCTTTTAGCTTTGAAGCCTTTGTGTTCTTTTTTGGTTTTATCCTCAGTCCCCTCACGTGGATGCTGTTTTTGCCCTGTGTCTTTGTTATTTGTTGAACACTGAAGGCTGATTGAGGCAAAGTGAGGCGAGCAGTTCTGGGTTCTTTGTGACCTCCTGGATTTGTCATTGATCACGTCTTCAGATCGCTTTTATTCCCTCAGTAAATGAAATCATCATTTAAAAACTGCATTGTGTTTACTTTGGTTATATTTGTGAGATGATCTGAAACATTTCATTGTGACAAATATGCAAAAAACAGGAAATCAGGAAGGAGGCAGCACTGTATGTGTTATACATTAATTAATAAATTACATATATGTTGGACACTTAGAGCAGCACGGTGGCGCGATGATCAGCACCGCTGCCTCACAGCAAGAAGGTTCCGAGTTTGATTCCAAACCTGTGTTCTGTGCATGTTCTCCCCGTGTTTGTTTGGGTTTTCTCCGGCTGCTCCGGCTTCCTCCCACAGTCCCAACACATGCAGTTAGTGGGGATAGGTTAAATGGTAACTCTAGCACTTTACCACTACTCTATAGTTCTGTGTAAATAATCATTCTGTACATACGATAATTTTTAATCCTACAACTGTTTATAACTTACATAGTTCACATTTCTGTATAACTGTATATCTCAGATTTCTGTATAGTTTTTATTTCATATTTATATAGACGTGATTGCCGCCGAGCTGAGAGGAAATGGAAGAAAGATCAACTCCAGGTGTCTTTAGACATCCTGTACATGACCCGGTCCAAATTTCAGAAGGCCGCTAAAATGGCTAAAACGTCTTTCTTGTCAAACATTATTGCAACTAACAGCCATAACCCTCGAGTTCTATTTAAAATTTTTAACTCAGTGGTTAATCCCTGCCCTGACGTCTTGATGGATGCCTCCCCGGCCCTTTGTGAGAAATTCTTGAACTATTTTGTAGATAAAATTGCACTGTTAAGGGCCTCACACCCCCTGATTGTAAATCATGCCCCAATCTCAGTATGTTCAGCTGCCTTCCATCGGTTTGAACTGGCTTCACTCACGACGTTAAAAGAATTAATTAATACCCAGAAAAATTCAAACTCTTTGCTTGACACCATCCCTTCGCGCATAATTAAGGAGGCGTTCGATACTATCGGGCCTTGTATCCTAATTTTAATGAACTTATCATTGTCATCTGGCTGTGTTCCGACTGCCTTTAAACATGCAGTCGTGCAACCAGTCATAAAGAGATCCAGCCTTGATCACAATACGCTAGCGAACTACAGACCGATTTCTAAACTTCCTTTTTTGTCAAAAATCCTAGAGAAAATAGTGCTTCAACAACTTCAGACTTATCTAGAGAGAAATGGTCTATATGAAAAATTTCAGTCTGGATTCAGACAGCGCCATAGTACTGAAACTGCTTTATTAAGGGTTTTCAATGACCTGCTCCTAATTACTGACACGGGGTGTCCCGCAATCTTAGTCTTACTGGATTTGACGTCAGCATTTGATGCTGTTGACCATGATATTCTCTTGACAAGGCTTGAACAAGTAGTCGGCCTTAAAGGAACTGTCCTCACATGGTTTAAATCCTATTTCTCTAATAGGTCATTCTCAGTCATGATAGGAAAATATTCTTCCACACCTGCTCTCCTTCGTTGTGGTGTCCCCCAGGGCTCGGTGTTGGGTCCTGTGTTGTTTTCCTTGTACTTGTTGCCTTTGAGTTCCATATTTGCTAAACATAATGTCTCTTTTCATTGTTATGCTGACGATATTCAAATTTATCTTCATCTGACAGGACTTGCATCCTCCTCATTACATCTTCTGCTTGATTGTTTAAGGGATGTTAAGGAATGGCTATCACCAAATTTTCTTACATTAAATGAGAAGAAGACAGAAATTATTGTCTTTGACAGAGATACATCCCCAGGACGGCTGAATGACATATTTGGTCCTGCTGCTAGTCATCTTACTGACGCTGTTAGGAACCTCGGAGTCATTATGGATAGCTCATTTAAACCTGATAAACAGGTATCCAGTGTGGTTAAATCTAGCTTTCATCAACTACGCCTAATTTCCAAGGCTAAATCTTATATTCCCTACAAGGATTTGGAGAAACTTATTCATGCCTTCATTACTACAAGGGTAGACTACTGTAACTCCTTGTATATGGGTCTACAACTCTCCCTTCTTCAACGATTGCAGCTAGTTCAAAATGCCGCAGCTCGCCTTTTGACTGGCTCAAAAAAGTACGATTCTGTTACCCCTGTTTTGGCAAACTTACACTGGCTTCCCATTAAATTCAGAATTGATTTTAAAGTTTTATTGCTTACTTACAAAACTCTAAATAATATGGCACCTGATTACCTAGCCGATCTTCTCTGCCCATATAGCCCCATAAGAGCACTAAGATCATCTGACCAACTGCTCTTAGTGCAACCCAGGTCTCGCTTGAAAACCAGAGGTGATCGTGCCTTCGCCGTTGTAGCACCTAGGTTATGGAATACACTTCCCTTTCATATACGCGCAACGGACTCTATTCAGTCTTTTAAATCACGTTTAAAAACATATATGTTCGATATTGCGTTTAAGGTCAATTAGGGCAATTTGCATCCGGATTGCATTGAATTATGTAACCATTTTATTTTCATATTTATAATTTTCTTATATATTGATTTTATTTGTACTTTGATCTTATGGAAAGCACTTTGGTGTACTTCGGTCTTTGAAATGTGCTATATAAATAAATTTTGATTTGATTTGATTTGATTATATCCTGTCATAGCCTGTACATAGCTTGTACTCACTACAGCCTGTATATACTTATAGTTATAGAATATTCATAACATACTTCATACCGTGTACATGATAACATACCATAATAGACCCATTTCTGTAATATACTTACACATCTCTATTATTGCTAATATATATTGTAATATATCTATATCACGGCTAAAGCACTTCTGGATGGATGCAAACTGCATTTCGTTGCCCTGTACCTGTGCATGTGCAATGACAATAAAGTTGAATTCTATTCTATTCTATTCTATTCTATTCTATTCTAAATTGCCCATGTGTGAATGTGAGTGCGAATGGTTGCTTGTTTCTATGTGTTAGCCCTGCGACAGACTGGTGACCCGTCCAGGGTGTACCTGCCTCTCGCCCTGTGGTAGCTGGTATAGCCTCCAGCCCCCCGCGACCCTGACAAGGATAGGCAGAAGAGTATGGTTGGATGTACAGTCGGTGGGCCAATCTGAACAAAACCTTTGCATGTACATTGACACACACACAGCAGTTATTAACATCTATATGTTTAAAAAAATCATTTATTATAAATTGTAATTTTTTTGATTCTCCTATATGCTATGCTCCCTTCATCATCCCCCTGCGAAGGTGATTTTCTGTGGCATGTGAAACCACCAAGCAGATTTCACGTGTCACGTTCAGCGTGTGTCACTCACCACTAAACACAGAACGAAGAATTAGAAAAATCTCTGCAGACCTGGTGAAAACTGCTCACAGAGCGGCTTTTTACTATTAAGAAAAATAGTTAGTCGGTTCCCATGACAACACACGGTTTACAGAAGTTGTTCAACTTGTTGGAAAATAACAAAATTACAAAAATGAAAAAAAATTAGCTGTAGTGTTCGAGTTGTTCGTCTCACAGATCATAAAACAGATTTAATTTCTCATGCTTGAAACAAATAATAATTAAACATATATAATTATCTTTATGTTCACTTGTATAATTAGACCATTTAATATTTTTGACAAAATCTGAGCCAAAATCAGCAGAAAAGATGAAAAGGTGAGGTCCCTGCACGGAGGAGCAGAGGGACATATGATCTGAGTCTGTCGAAGTAGGAAGGAGAATCAGACTGTATGAGAACTCGGATGCTGTTTGTTTTTTCTGCAGCGTTGGCGGTGAAGGTCAGGTTTTTACTGACCTTAGTGACCTTTACTGGCACGCTGCTGTCTGTCTGACACCACTGCATATACATTGTTAATGCTGAAGAAATGAGCAGCAGTCACAGCGTTGGTGTGGAATTCATCATGACGTCATTAGTTCGCAGTAATTACTAAAAACTTAATTTGACTGTGATGCAGGATTATTGATCAACAAATAACTGATGATAGCGGCCTGACCTGGGTCACACTCTGCAGTGCCTCCCTCTCTCTCTGTAGGTCTCTGTGTCTCTTGCCCTCTGCAGTGTGGCAGCAGTATGGTAATGAATGGCTCCAGCTCGCTCTGCAGTGGTAGCAGCTCGCTCGCCTCGTACTCATACCACTGCTGCGTGGATTCGGGGGAGGGGGGGGAGTAAGGACAGGGAAGGAGAAGGATGAGGTGATTCATAAAAGACTTGACTGTTATTTTATTTTTTCTGCTGTAAACAATAATGTCAGTTTTCATTTGTGTGAGGCTGCAGGCTGTCAGAGAGACTGCAGGAACAGCGGTTTGTGCTGCAAAAGGCTTGTCATGGTGTGTTTGTGGGGTTCTGTACAGAGCCTGTACACTCACACTGGTCAGTCCACACATCGGTGTCCTGACACTGAGCTGAGATCAGAAACAGATGGAAGGTGTGAATGCTTCAAAGCCTCGTTGTGATAAAACTGTCTGAGACAGAAATCTTACTAAGAGACATCCTGTAAATATTTCGATTGCTTTGGCTTAAAAATAATCAGATCGAAGTTATTACTGTACATATTTGTGAGGCGTCCACATTCGGCGCTACGTCTAAGGGTAGATTTTCCAAAACAAATCACTGACCTGCTTCATTTCAGTGAAGCTCCCACCTGCTGCTCTCTGTGCTGGGTCCTACATACCACAGTCTGTAGAAAGACTGGAACATTAAGAGAAATCATCATCATGTTTTTTATGCATGTAGCCTCCAGAAATTAGAAATGAATCTGCTGTAAACTCTGATAGCAAACCAGAAAACCAGATTACAAGTACTTCATCCAACCTGCAGACCAACTGCAGCGAGCGTCAGCAGGGAGACACGCTGACAGGTAACGTTATGTAATGTCAGGGTCACCAGGACGCTGCACTGAGCACAGTGTGTATATCAGCCTGGATTTACACTGTACATGCAGCACTGTGTCACCGTGTGCTTGCAGGCAGCGTGGCATACATCAGGCCTGCAGCTACACAGAGTGACAGGGAGCGTGCAGCGTGCAGCAGACCAGCAAAGTGTCACCCTGTCACAGCGAGTGGGATGAAATGTGAGAAATACGGCGTCAGCTCGATGAAGCGTGGACGCAGCAGCTCGGGCTGAGCTGCAGCGTGCTGCACTGGGCTCTTTGTGGAACTGTTTCTGGTGTCTTTGCAACCATCTTCACTGCGCTGGGAGGCAAAGGTTACAGAGGTGAACCTCCATGAACCCCAGAGTTCATGTGCTAACTCAAGGAGAGAGCTCATAGTTTTCATTTTTAACAAAGGGAGAGAGTTTATAACCGCTGACTTGTGGTCACACGTGTCCCAACCTTGAGTTTTATGCAGGGAGAACCTCGACAGGCTTGGATTGTTCCCTATTTACGGTTCTGTGCAAACGTTTTGAGTCAGAGTCACGTCTTTATATTTTGCTGGGAAAATGGGAAATAGGTGCAGTGATTTTCTTTTTTTAAACATCTCAAAACATTGATGGAAGTGCAGCTAATTTGCCTAATTAGCTTAGAGTTTGTACAGTTATGACCTTTGGCCTTCAGCACAGCCTGAAGTGTCTGAGGCAGCTTTCTTGTCCTTTCTTTGAGTTGTCTTCAGGAACAGTTCTCCAGGCTTCTTGAAGGGCTTTCATTGCTCTTCTTTGGATGTTTCTGACTTTTGTACCACTCTGTGTCAAGATGATCCCCACAGCTTCAGTGGTGCTGAGTAGTGCTGGGCGATATGGAAAAAATATTTATCACGATATGAATTATTTTATATCACGATAACGATATATATCACGATATACCACCTGACCTGTGGTCATCTGGAAAGTATGCAGTCTTTAAACAGCGAGGGTGAGGGTGCAGTCTTTGTTTTGAGTTACTGTAAAGCATGTCGCAAATCCGGGTGCACGTAAAGCAGCACCATGTTGCAAAACAACAAGACAGAATTTCTTTGTGAAAAATGTCATTTTTTTATACTTTATTTTCTCTTGCATAAAGTTAAGAGTATGTAAAGTGAGAAGACAACACTAATATATTTGCACAGGCTATTTAACCCTTTAAGACCATAGAACCAAGTCCACCAGAGCTTATCTTAAAATTTATTTATTTTGAGTGTCTTCATAGTTTTATTTTTGAGATACACAAATTTTTATATACTACAGGAAAAATGAAAATAAATAAATGCAAATTTGCAAAAACACAGCATGTGCATCAAAATAAACGATTTACAACAGTGTAATTTGACTTCTAAGCATCCCAGAAACGATACAGAAGAACATAAAGTCAAACATGACTTTTAAAAACACCAACATAGGCTTTGAAGCTTAAAAAACTACATTTTCCGTGAAAATGACATCACTTCCGGTTTCGGACATGTAATGGCGGACATGCGATAGTTCGCGCTGAGTTATATTCCAACGTAGGAAGTGTTATGAACAGCTGATCGGATCGGCAAAGCCTGTTTCTGGAATATTATGTTTTTGTTGCTGCAAGTCTGGAATATTATGTTTTTGTTGCTGGAAGTGCTTTTTATGCAATTTTTGCAAAGCTATATGTGGAAGGAAACCGTGACCTCGGGCAAGCTAATGGAATAAGATGTAAGTACAACTCCTACCGTTTCATATGCAAAAAAAAACATTATTGCGCTACCTTACGTGGTTACAGTTCTACAGGGATTTAAAAATAGTTAGGGAAAACGGAGTTTGCCTGCTCCGACCGGTTTTAAAGGGTTAATGATATATTTTATGTAATAATTTGTAAAATTCGGGTTAGAAACGATAGAAGACAAATGGCACGATAGAAACTTTTCTATCGTCCACACGATATATATCGTCATATCGCCCAGCACTAGTGCTGAGACTCTGAGGAGGCCGGTCCTTCACTGATAGCGTTCCACTCTGTAGTTTTCTGTCCTGGGATGCTTTCACTGCACTGGCAGTGTGTCTGGGATCATTGTCATGCTGAAAAATGAAGCCAATCAGATGCTTTGTAGATGGTATTGCATCATGTACCGCGTTCATAATTCTAGCAATTTTGACAAGCTCTCCAACACCACTGGCTACATTTCAGCCCAAACCATGACAGAGCCTCCACCATGCTTTACAGATGTGTTGTCTTTATCATTTTTCATTGATTCAACTAAATAAAAGGGAACAAACACTGTGCTTTTGCAATAGGCTGCTGTTGCCCAAATTTACCATTTTAAATGAGTTCTTTGCTAAGTTGTCTGTTTTGTGTAGAGTTTAGTGTCTTTTTATGTTTAAATGATTTGACTTAGAAACAAAAAACTTCTAAAATAAGCAGCTGTCCAAAAAACACTTTGAAAAACCTTACAGAACTCTGGAGAACTAAAACTATTATATGAAGAAACTGTTGGACGGACTCAGGCTGGGGTAAAGCAGGATCTACATCTTAGGAGATGGAATTTAGTGACGGCTTCACAAAACACCTCTCGACTGGGAACTGCAAAGACTTAAAGAGTAAAAACCACCTGAAAGAAAATTAGTTAGACTGAGCAGAGTAGATCATTATCTCTCAAAGCAATGATGCGCTACTTAAAAAATAACATATATATAAATAATTTATGTGTAATTTGTGCAAATAAAATTTTAACACAAGAGCCTGTGACTATGAGTCGATTCACTTTTGGAGCCATGCTCAGGTGGCCTTCAGAGGAACTGCACTTCACATTTTCATCAGTTTCTCAGCCCTGAGGACGTCCTGTACTTTGTAGTAGAGCACGTAACACTTTATCATTGTTAGCCCCGGATCCCAGAAACCAATCACTGTTTAGATTGCTCATTAGCTGATTAGTAAATCATTTTTATAGCAGTTTATGTTGTTTTTAAACAAATCCCCAAATTTCTGTAGTAGCACCTTGTTACATTTGGAACTTTGGAAAGTAAAACATTTCCTGCATGATTTTAGCCGTGTTAGCCAGTGAGCTAAAAGTAAAAACATCAAAACATCTTTGCTATTTGTAACATGTTTGTCCTAGTTGTGTTTAATATTCAGAACTGAGCAAAGCTTCCTGGTATTAGATTTAGAATGAGAATATTGTGGAAACGATGCCATACAGGGTAGTAGGCAGAAAGGATGTTCCAGGTATCTCGGAGAAGCCTCTGTGGACTGAGGTTGTCTCAGTGTGTTTATGTGATGGATCAGACCGTTTGGAGCTCTTTATGACTCTAGCTGTATGTTGGCGATATTCTGCTTGCTGCAGAATTAACTCAGGATCAGTTACATAGGTCACAAAAACTCCGTTCAGAAGAGGAACGAGTGGTGACTGTGTGAATGTGAACCAACCCAGGGTCCTGTATGGGAACACTCTTTCTAGATGAAGTTCACTTATTTTCCAGCTTTTTTTTTAATCAGCAAACCTGTTTGGTTAGGCTCAGTTTTGAGTTCAGATGGACCATTTAAAAGTGTTGAGCTTGTATTTAAAGGTGAACTCTTCCCATCAGCAAAATGTTTTTCCTCTTTCTCATCATCAGATGAGATAACCATCAGATGGTCACATGACAAGCTGCAACAGTCAAAAGACAGGCTGTTGTCCCTTTAAGAAAAATTCAACACAGAATTTAATAAAAATTGCAAGAAACACAATTGGTGTTGCTTAATGTTTCATATTTAATTCACTTTGCCTTTAAAGGCTCTTTTAGCAGACCTGTGTTTAAAGGGCAGACTCATCCACAGTGTGTGAACATATGGTGTGTGGTTCCCAAATGCTTCCACACCTATTTTTCACATGGTCTAGTGTCATGATTATGCATTCAGTGTGGCTCTCTAGATTTCTGTTTGTAAAGAAGACAAACAAGAATAATATAATATTAAAATGTTTTGATAGAGATAATTTTTAATTGACACAGATTAGGAACATTTGAAAGCAGGAAAAGTAAAACATGGTCCGTCATCCCACCCACGCGTCAGTCCTTATGGTGTCACCGAGTGTTACTCGACAATATATCGCAACCTGTAACACCAAGGACATGCAGACTGTTAACTGACAGATTGGTTAGCATGTCACAGCATGGTTACAAAGTTCAGCGAGCATTTAGAGGAAGCTCCTTGAGGTTCAGAGCTCGAGGTCCACAACGGATATCCTTGCACCGAGCACTAAACCTGCACCTGCTACTAATGGAAACATGAAGTAAACAGTCAAAATGTGGCTAACCAAGAGTACCATTTGGCAAGAAATTAGCAGCCAGGCAGCGGTAACAGTTATCGAGCAGGAAAATGACTGGTCGTCCTCCCCCCTCTGAATATAGAGCAGACTATCTTTATCTGTGCATCATCCTCCCTCTCCTGACTCACTGTACACTTTACATGTACCGCTTTGATGCTAACCGCTAGTGCTACGGGCCGAGACTGACTGTGTGCTAACCATAAGCTAATACAGTGTATCTTCTAACTGCTAAGCTAACACTTGTGATTGAATGTTAGTGCTGTATGCTGGTATGATTAGTTATAAAACTTTATACTAACTGCTGTATGCTGCCATTGATATTGTGTGCTAAGGTAATGCTAACATGTTAAGCTAAGAATGTTAGTTGTAAGTGTGTGCTAATGCTATGCCGCTGTTATTTATTGTGCGCTAAGCTAATGCTGATAGAGTTAAGTGTGCTTTTTGCTTCCATATTATTAGCCTCACTAGTTTGCTAATGCTGCTATTAATACTTTGTGCTAAGCTAATGCTGATAGTGTGCTGTAATGCTGACTGTGCTAATGGTGTTTGTTTATCTGTGCCCGTCTGTTATTGTTGTTGTTGTTGTTGTTGTTGTTGTTATTGTCTACCTTTCTCTGTTTCTCTCTTGACTTTATTTTTCTCTCTTTTTTCTCCCTCTCCCCAACTCTCTATCTTTCTACCTCTCTCTATCTCTTTCTGTCAGGTCTTATTCCTCCTCCACCACCTGTTCTACTACCACCACTTCTTGTCGTTCCTCCAACAACCCTACTAGCATCACCACTCCTTCCTCCACCTCCTCCTCCTCCTCCTCTCTCTACTCCTCCAGCCTACCTCCTAACAGCCACGCCACCTACCATCAGTACTGCTGTCCCGCGCGCCTCCGCCTGCCCAAGCCTCCCTGCGCCCTGCCCCCCGCCAAGCACCACGAGCAGGCAAGGTAAGGGCCAGAGTCCCCCCTACTCAACACCCAGCCTCCCCACCCACTCTCTCTCAACTCTGCCTCCACCCACCACACTGCCCCGGTAGCTTCTTTACCCCCAACCCCAAGAGCTCATCCAGCAGCAGCGGTGAGGCCAGTGACCTGACGTGCACTCAGTGCGAATTTTTACAGTTGTTTCCGCACTTCTGTATCACCCCAGTCTGCACAGATGTTCCATCAAATCCATCATCCTTCCCCCTTATTTTGTGAGAGCGGAACAAGAATTGTAAGAAGCGAGTCTTTTCATAATCAAATGACATTTTTCAGACAGATTTGCCAGTTCCTCCCCAGTTTCCGTCTTTCAAATGTGCATTTGTAGCCTTTCTTATATTTATCTAATTACAGCCTGTATTCTTCTGGGATTGAAAGTGTTTGAAATTTCATCTCTGGCATTGTGATGTGAAACAAATAATCCGTTACTTGACACAGTGAGCGGCAGATTGGTCGATAATAGAATAATCATTAGTTGCGGCTCTAACGGCTTTATTCGTAAGAGAAAAATGCTAGATGGGATGCAAAAATCACATAGTTGTATGAAAATCATTTGTTTTTAATTATGCACATTTTGTAGCATGGTGTGATTTTCCACCTCTGTAAATTTTTGCGCACAGGAGGTGGGAATTTAGGAGGATTTTGATTGGCCCCCAGCCGACATGATGACAGCAGGATAAAGATCCAGGGTCCAACGTTATTGTTGTCTTCATAGTGCTGCTGACTAACTGAAGGCACAGTATGGCTGTAGGTCTGCTCAGTGCCTAAAGAACCAGAATAACGGACCTTGAATTAATTTGTTTTTTTTTTAATCTAAAGTTTGCCTGGATTGTTTAAATTCGCTCTAAATGCATCGAGTCGTCACGTTAGGCCTCACCCGCTCCCTCGCCTCCCCTCACAGTACAACAGTAACCTGTGCCTCCCCCGACTCACACACCCATCACAGCACTGAAGGTGAAGCAGCCTCTCCAGTCGCTCCTGGCCTCTCATCCACCTTCTCCCCAAAACATCATCATCCCTCTCTTTCTCCTCGATCACCTTCATCAGCCCCGCACCTGCCTCCTCCTCCTCCTCCTGCTCGTGCTCCACCTCCTCCATGCTGCTCTGAAGCATCACATCTCAAAGCTGAGCACCATAAACAGGCCAGTTTAAGAGCTAATGACTCACCAGCAGCAGAAAGGCTCAGCTCTTTTTTACATTTTCACAAAGTTTACAGAGAATAACAAGTAAAACAAAAATAATAACATACAGGAGGTGAGTGTGTAGTAATATAAGAAAATCAAACAAACCGATTCAACTCTGAAATAAGAAATATCTGATTTATAACATGAAAGATCGCAGAAAGCATTTATACTCTTACATGTACAGTATATGCAGTACATACAACATAAATTACTTTGAATATCAGGCAGTAAAAGTATCTCTAATCTAAATTTCTAATCGTATAATTTCACATATTTCTATCTGACACAGACCTTAGTGTCAATCAAGGAGGATTCAGTCTCACATGTCGGCCTGAGGCAAACACATTCACACAGTGCACACAACACGCCAAGAGAACCAACAACCATCTTTGTGGTGCTTCCTGCAACAGGACGAGTCTCAAGCAGATGAAGACAAACAACTGAGATATTTGTTAAAGCAGCAGCGTTCTTCAGATCACCTCCAGCTGGAGCTGATCTACACACTCAGTATCATTAAGACTTATTAATGCTCTTAGTTTAGTTACTTTATATATACTTAGGTGCTAACATGTCTGTACTTTAGAACGCGTCCAGTGTGTGGGATTATTACTCTGAAGTAAATAATCTAAACACACACACACACACACACACACACACTCAATACAAAAATGTGTCACAATGCTAAAATATCATCGATATTAAAACAGAAACAGTCATTGTTTCTACATCAGTATTTTTAATTTCCTGTTCTCCCCATGATTTAAAAACACACACACACACACACACACACACACAGACACACACGTGTCCTGCTACGTACGTTGTCAGCATCAGCGCTGACATGTTGCGCTCCTCTGCACACGTGCTGTGAGCGCTGCAGTTAAACACATCCAAGGTTATTGGTACAAACTCACATTTTGTGCTTTGTTTGTTTCGTGTCTCAGATATCAGCTGCAGCTCCACATGCAGATGAATCCACTGCTGAAAAGAGCAGCTTCAGTAATGTTTGACAAAGATTTTTAACTGCTAAAAGTAATAAATATTCAAATGTTCGTTTTGTCTTTAAATATAGACATGATATCGCACACTTTGCTCCACCCTAATAGGACCTCCAGCTGAGACCACAGATTCTAATCAGCGCGGTGTGTTTGTCGTAGGTGTCTGTCAGATTCCCACCTGCAGCCATCATGCCCCTGCTGGCCATTACGGAGACTGCAAGTTGGACGTTAGCTTCTGTTTCTTTTATAGAGAGCTGATGGAAGAACATCATTGGTCATCTGGCAGTTTTTAACAGCACACCTGTGAGAGTCGCTCAGTCAGTGGTTTTAGTTGTCCTGGGCACTCTGAGCTTTTAATCATCAAAGCGGAGGCTCGTGCTCGGCTATTGGTAAACAAACCAGTAATCATATAACTGTAATCATATGGGCTAATTACTACTCCCTAACCTGTGATTAAGAATGTCTCATTTATCACTACTTTGATTAGTGTGCAGGGCGATAATTTAACGTTCAGTCCAGCAGAGTTTTAGCTCCCTGGACAGCTGAACACCAGAGCTGAGAGGAAATCAGTCGGTTGATCTCCAGGTGGGAAACTTGGCGTTGTTTCCGAGTTTTAATAACACACGACTGAATGTTCCCAGGAACTGAAATCTTATTATCTAAATAGACAAAACGAGATCTTTAACTCCTGGGACGACATTGCACAGACAGATGTGAAGTAGACGCACGTGTCGGGTCATCCACTGTGAAAAGCGGCAGAAACAGCTGGATGCAGATCCTGTCATTGCGATGTTTGAAAAGGAGGATGGTCTCTGGAACTCTCCTGATGGCCTCACGGCTTCTTCGCGCTGACTTAACAAAAATGGAAAACGTTGGGGAGTTTTAGTCTTAGGGGGACGCGAGTACAGCCAGACCCGACCCGAATAGACTCTGGGATAATTAGATCTGAGTCAAGTCATGGTCGACCCAGTTAACAGTCAGCTGTGGTGGAAAAGAGAAGCGGCGTAATAAATAAGAACGCTCTAATAGAAGAGAAAAGATATTACTGAGCATGTCCGCCGTCTTTTCTCCTATTGGCTTAAAAAAACCACCTGTGTGATCAGATCGGTTTGATCAACGTGCGCCTCGTCTGACCTCTGCCGTCGGGCTGTCGTGGTGCATCGTGTTTTTCTAAAAAATAATTTTTTAATCGACGCAGACGGTGTTTCATTTTTTTAATTTAGCATCTCAAAGGTTTCATTTATGTGGTAGAATTTCCCCACATTGATTTAACATGAGTGTTTCTGGCGTAGACTATTACTGTTGTCACGTAGACAGACCCTCAATGTTTTAGCTGCTCAGTGAATTTATGTTAAATCAGGTCAGAGATGCTAGATGAGGGTTTATGTTTGTCTGTTTTTAGCCTAAATTCATAAATTTGAAAAAGTTAATTTAAATGTAATTAAATTTGAGGTGGGTTAAAACAAAGGTGGTGGAAAATTTAAAAAAAAAAAAGCACAATAAAATAAAAATATAACATATAATGAATATAATAAAAATAATAAACATTTCCAAATTAGAAATGTTTAGCCGGTGTTATATTTTTTCTTGACTTGGGTACTTAAATTATCCCAAAGTTTCGAATTTGTGTTTAAATCATGTAAATTTTAAAAACTTCAATCAGCTCACGTCACGTTGCAACATCATCAAGTGACATCATTGTTTCATTTGCGTCCTGTGAGAGACGCTGACGGCACAAAGTGTTTACGCACCTGCCATAACCGATTTAACTGTAATAGTAAATTCCCGATTATCCTGTGAGCGGCGCTGAAACGTGGAGCGTGCAGGCGTCCTCGCATCAGCGCAGAAAACTCTTCCCTTTGAGGTTTTATTGCCAGACTTCTGCGCAGTCGTTTTCTTCTTTGGTGGTTTAAGAGAATGAGAAATTAGCACCACCAGCTGTCTGTTCTGATCAGTCATGTAACAATATTCATAATCACAAAGAAATCTTACATTGTTACTTTGTGATTTTTATTGTTTTTAATTTGATAAATATTTGTCTCACATTAAAGATGCAGAGTGACTCTGTGAAGGGGATGAGGTTGCGTGTGTGTGTGAGTGTGTGTGCGTGTGCATGTGTGCGGGTGTGGGTGTGCGTGCGTGTGGGTGTGTGTGTGGGTGTGTATGTGCGTGTGTGTGTGTGTGCGTGCGTGTGTGTGTGTGTGTGTGTGTGTGTGTGTGTGTGTGTGTGTGTGCGTGTGTGTGTGTGTGTGCGTGTGTGTGTGTGTGTGGTTTTTGGGAGCATGCGTCATCAGCATGGAGGGAGGTTTTCACAGGATGTTATGCATACACAGAGCAAGAGCTGAGGGATTCACCCATTGACTGACGTGCTGCTATGACAGGGTGAAGTAATGTGACCTCCGCATTCTCCACCCGCGTCACTGTAAACAGCACGTTAACACGACCACGCTGTGTGTGTTAGCAGTTAAGCTCCTCGGCACAGTGCGTTCTATGGAGGCGTAGCCACACACAGATATACGGACACTTGGTTTCACACCCAGCGACATGCATTATGCATAAGCTGCGCTCTGCAGCTGGCATTTAAACCTTCGCAAGCAAACCTCAGAAAAGACATGTATCGATGTGCCACTGCTACAGAAACCAGGCAAGTGGCACTCATGATCCAGAAGTCCTACCGAAAGTGTTTTCTGTCACAAACGTATTTTTTAAAAGCATCACCAGATTTATCTGTGAGGCCAGAATTAACAACTTTGGGCTCTTCTGAAAAAAACGTTTGAAAATCTCTTTTTTTTTAACCTGGGATTTTAAATAAAATTCCATAAATCACTGAGATTTTTTCCACCGAAACAAAACTGGAATTGAGAGTAAATAACACCCAAAACCAATGAGTCAGTGACGTTGTTGAGCACTTTCTAATTGCAATGCAGCAGAAATGAAGCTCAAGTCCTACATTCATCTTAGTCGCAGTTGAGCAGCCGGCCTCTTCGAGGAATACGCCGTTCTTAGTGAACCGCAGAGTCATGTTGACTTTTATAGCAACAACATCCTGAACACAGAGGCGGGGCTCAATGGAGTGTAGGTGAAAGTGATGACGATGTTTGAACTCTTGAACTTTGATTTTGTGCTAGAAACAAGCAAGCAGGTCTCCACCCTAAGCTAACCCAGCTAACATGTGAAAATAGTAAGTGTAATAGTAACAGGTCCGCAGTGGTTTTTGTGATGACCTTTGACCTCAGTCTCCTGTTTTGTGCACACCTCTATAAAACCTCACCTGCACTTCAGCCTCTTCTAAACCGAACCCTGACTACAAAAAATTATCATAAAACATATCAGCTGTTCTCACACATTAAAAACATTTCTTTGCAACATCTTTTTACCTGATTAAACTTTTAGTTTTTTCCACACAGACGGTAAGAAAAAAAAAACAGGAACTTACAGAAACAATTCATTTTTTTCCCTCAGTTTTTAAGCTGCACTTTGATGGAAGATTATTGATGATCAGAATTTGTTTGATTTGATTTGGATCTTCTGCTGCTTCATTTCTTCAGTAAAGATGTCGGGAGGTGTTGAGAAAACATTTCTAAAGCTCCTGAATGAGTTTTTTCAAAAATCACATCATCCTCAACATCCTTAAATTAAACAAACACGTAAAACAGTCACTGTGCAGGATCAGCACCAGAAAGCCTGCAAACAATATGCAACGCTGTGCTTAGCAGAACATGTTGTACAGACACAGATTCCGGTAAAAAGGTTCATTGGAGCAGCATGGCATTCATTTCAAGCTGACTTTATAGATTAATGTTGACCATCCACAGTAAACCGAGGGCAGATGTGCTTTCCTCTTGATTTTCTCAGTAAGTAAATACTGGGTTTGTCTCTGACAGACGTCCTGCCATTGCAACAAAATAATTTAGGTCAGAATGAATCATAGAAAAAAAAGTAGCCCTTCTGTTTATCATAATTACCTAACCTAACATAAATACTCCCTTTAAAGTCTCACAGTTGATTTAAACCATTTGCATAACTCACATTTACTTCTGTACACTTTGGAGCCCAGCAGGCTGATGCACAACCTGCACAAATACAAGCACCAGAGCAGCGTAGTTACAAACTATCCACACATTTATGAATTAAACAATAACTCTGATTTCTGCTGCACATTTTAAATGTTACTCTGAAACTTAAAAGATTTGTGGACTCGCTCTTTCTTCCTGTTTCCACCTCTGGTGATCTGCACCATCCTCAGTCTGCGGCTCGATTATTTAAATGAGACGGAGGAACATAAAGCTGCTGAATGGGATCAAAGTGATGGATTTCTGCCCTGATTTAAAAATCACAGCCGCAGTCGTCATCGCACCAATTTGTACTTTCCACTAGCGTTACATTTGCATTAATGTGTTTTATTTTGCACCAGACGCCATCTCAGAATTACTAAAAGGCTCAACTTCCTCATCACCTCACCCCCTCGGCTCACATCATCCATTCACCCCAGCTTCATCCCAGCCTCATTCCATCACTGTCCTCTCCCCCTAAGGAAAAACATGCAGACTCAGAACTAAGTTTGGTCACTTCTGACTCTGTGTAAAGTTTATAATATTAGAGATTAATTGTGTCCCGAGGCGATGCTGCTTCACCTCTGTGAGAAAAAGTTCAACTCAGAAGGTCAGTCCTTCAGTTAGCCATGTGTAAACACTGACATCTGGTGGCCATCTGCTGCACTGCACGTCCAAACTTCAGATCCCACCACAGTCTCTGCTTTTATCCCCTCTTTTCTGATGATTCTCTTCTTTCTCCATCCTTTTCTCTCCTCCTCTCTTCCCCATCATATTTTGACCTTTTTCTCCTTCCTCTTCCTGTTCTACCTTTTTTCTTATTTTCTCATTCCAACCCCCGTCCTCTATTCCCTTTTCTCTCTTCGTCTCCTTCCACTCTCACTACTTTCTTGTCTTCTTATTCCTTCTTCTTTGTCCTCAATCATTATCTCCTCTTCTCCCTTCCCACCTCATCCTTTTCTCACCTTCTCCTTTCTATATCTCTTTGCTCTTCTCTTAATTCCTTTCTTTCCTTCTTCCTCCTTCCCATGCCTTTCTCTTTTCTTCTCCTTCCTCCTTCATCCCTTACTCTCTCCTCTATCCTTTATTCTTCCCTTTTGCTTTTTCCTGCTCGATCCTTTTCCTCCCCTTCCACCTTCCTCCTCCTCTCTGTTTTTGTTTCTCTTGTCTGTTTGTCTGTCTCTCAGAGAGGAGGAAGATGATGACATCGCCCATCAGTTCTGTTGCCCCGCCTCCGAGTGCAGTAGCCCCTCATCTAGGTAACCAGGGGCGACCATGAGAAAGCTCCGCCCCACACAACTGTCCCAGGGTAAACTGAGGGGTAATTATGAGCCCCTGTCCTCCGTCCACCATGGCTGTCTCTCTCTCTCTCTCTCTCTCTCTCACTTCCTCTTTTGTCGTTTGACCACCAAACAGCAAGAAAACTGTGGAGTAAAAAAAGAGATGTTTGAAATCAGAAGATAAGGAGTAAATCCGGGGATCCTTCATTTAAAACTTCCTCGTTAAAAGCCTGTTTGTGGAGAAAACTGGAGCTTTAAAAGAAAACGATGAAGCTGTCTTTGCAACTCTGCTGCTGATCCGATTGGTTTCTCTTTTCTTTTAAATCTGGCGACACGTTTTCTTACACACCCTGAGTCAGACAGTAAAAGTTGCTCTGCAGCTTTAAAACCACAAGGACCGATCATCCCCTCTGCAGTCTGACCTACCTGGAGACGCTCACACCTGCTTTAGCTGGTTCACAGGGTGACTCGGCTGAACGCCTACGATGAGTCTGCAGTTTTGTGCATAATTTTAAACTCGTCAGGCGCTTTTTAACCTCTGTCTGAAAGGAAATCTTCCCCTCGTCTCCTAGTTCGGGTCAGAATGGGGACTTTAACGGTTTATCCTCCCTGTCAGAGCATGAAGCCATGACCCCGCCATTTCCTGGCAACGCTGCGTCGAGAGCCTGCTGTATACAGAGTTCGGCGATGGTTGGACAGCGCTCGATGCAGCAAGCTGCAGGGCTATCCGTGTCCCAACTCTGTGTACGCAGGGCTCTGGTTGTTGCACGTTGTCACCACACCAAACTCTTTGGGACGAAGACTCGTCAGGTCTTGGTGGGACCGATAGTTTGTTAGCGAGTTCGTGAACAGTACGAGTCACTCTGGCAGGTAACCACACATCATTCGGAGCTCCTCTTCAGTAAACGCGGCCTGCTCGACTGGTTGCACAGTGGCCGGCCACCGGAGTCACGAGTTTGCTCTTTGTTTTGTTGTCATTAGCATCCCTACATACTGCACCCTGGGTTCTCCTTATAACTGCTTCTTTTCTTACGTTAACATCCTGCTGACACTTAACAGCGGAGCGAGTGTGAGCAGCACCAACAAAACAGTACCGATGTACATCAGGGAAAGTTTGTACTCTTGTTTTGGAGTCTGACAGCTGAAGGAGACCAAACTGAGACTTGGCACTTTGATGTATAAGGTCATGTGAAGAGAAATGTATGAAAAAGGCCATATTAGAAGAGTAATTTTTGGCCCTTTTTCCACTTCAGAAGTGATGAAGCAGCAATCATGACTGAAAACTCTTCAAGTGCTTCCCCCCCTCCCCGCGATCCAGTTTTAGGGAGAACCCTGGTGCCTGATGTGTACAGTGCACTTGGACAGAGACACACACACATACACACAGATTTGCACACAGCAGCTGCAAGAGTCCTCAGAGATCATAAATGATATCAGTGATATCTGGAGTATGTTTACATGCACATCGGTCCTCTGATCACAGGCAGTGATCGGCTTTAAGGCAATATTTTCATGATGTCACGTAGCCGTTACCACAATCTACTATATATGCTTGATGAAAGGGTTCTTAATTCACGAATATGACGACTGCTTCTGATCTGATCGTACACGCAGACCAAGCAATCTCTACAGAGGTCTTTGAAAGGAGATATCTGAGCCTGGAGCCAAGGTTTTAAAATGTCACTCACTGTAAGGAGCATGTGAGACCAGTCAGTCAAATCAGATACACGTCAAAGGGTCCAAATGCAAAATACAGGAGGTTTTCTCACTAATAAATAAAAGAACGGTAGTAAAAGATCGTGAGCTCGCCGTGCTAACTGTTGATCAAAGTTATGTTAGCTTGCCTTGTCAGTGACATCAGCAGTGCATACATACGAATCCTGCTTTACAATCAAAGTGACATCAGGTGGCTTTTATTGTCATTTGAGCCATCCACAGGTAAAACGGCACACCACAGAACGAGTCTTGGTGCCACAAACCAAAGACCTTCAAAGTGGCTAACTCCGGTTAGCTCCAGTAAACCTAACCTAACCTGCAGTTACTGATTCGCTAGCTTTGCTGTCCCATCGCTGTCACATTTAATTAGCTGCCTGCACTGAGCCAAGACGTTTGCTCAGGTAAAAAAAATCCATAAATAGACGTGTCTAAAGAGAAGAACTGTCAGGTTTCAAAGGAGGGAAGCTTGGTCTGCATGTACTGTTGCTCAGATCACGAAAAATTCAAATAATTGGATTTTATGTGACAGTTTCAGGAGTCGCAGTATTGCCTTAATAACTACAGTGCACGTAAACACACTCGGTGACTTCCCCTCCGAGCGAGAGGAAGCTGATGGAGGCAGTGATGAAGGGAGCAACAGTGGAGCCCTTTGTGTCGTTTCTCATCTTTTTTTGTGTACACTCTTTTATCCGTCTTCTCTTTGCATTTAACTCTGTAGCTTTGACTCCCTCAAGCTCCTCCTCTTTTCCTCTCCTTCCTGTTTTTTTTCCTCTTCCTAAAGAAAGAAAGTAAGAAAGACATTTTTCTGATTCAGTGCCAAGAAAATCAAAGACGAAAAAGAGAAAAGTCTGTCTCATTGCCAAGTTCGATAGCGGGGAGTATTATCCTTCTGTCGCAGTGCCAAGTTAAAAAAAAAGGAGACGTCTTTGACACCCAAACCCTCGAGCAAATGTAATGTTTTAGGAGCAGAAAACGCCGTATGCTGTATGAGCAAATCCTCTGACGAGTTCATCCAGTCATCTTTTAGCTGTAAAGTCCAATCTATATCTTTATTTCATAGCTAGCTGCCCACAGTTTTGTCTGTAGCTCCTTTTCGCCATTTATACATTTAAAAAGCAATACGTTTGTTTTCCAAATCTGGAACGAGAATCTCCCAGTGTACGTAAACTCATATTGAGTGGGAGGGGGTTACACCCATGTAGTAGCTGATCTATCAATAAAAAAAATGCGCTTTGATCCAAAGTTTTGTATGCAGCACGACGACGTTTGACACGATGTCAAAGGTTTACAACATGAGTCCAGCGGTGTTATCAGTATTAAAAAACGTATTGATATTTAACTGTGGAACAGATGAAAGTTGTGGATATTTTATTTTTTCAGAGATGTAAAATGCCTGTATGTGAAACATGTTTTTTTTTTTTTTTCCATCTTTGCATGATTGCGATTTTTTTCTGTACTGACAGACGCTTCTCAGACCCTTAAAGGGGACCTATTTCACTTAGACTTTTGCAAAGTAGCTTTGCCTGATTCGTAGGTCAGAATAACCCTTATTAATCTTTTACTGCTCCATGGTGCAGCCCCTTTAACTCCTCTCCTCCACGCTCTTCTGATTGGCTGCCCCTCATAAGCCAAAGTCTTGAACATTAGGTGGGCGGGGCTTCTGTGCCCAAAAGTAGTAAAACTCTCAGAAACTGAGTGCTCAGAAGGGATTACAGGGATTTTTTGTACATATGGTGACTTCATCATTTCAAACCTTGGGTATGTTTAATGTACATGACAGAAAGAAGTAAATAAGAAATAATAGGTCCCCTTTAACTCAAGCAAAGCACAAATACCGCACTGTAATAATACTCAGATACAAGCTGAAAAGCAGGCATACCTGCTCATTACACAGGACCGCCCAGTTTGCTACGCTGTATATCATATATTTATTATTTGAATCATTGTTAATCTGAAAGCCTTGTAATGTGAAGGTTTCTGCATTTATACAGTACAGAATTGCAGTTGCAACCTGTGCACACTAAACTCATCTTAATTTGTCATGTGGTGAGGTTTACAGTGAAGTAAAGGACCTCTGTATTATTCCTAAATGCAGTGTTTAACCAAACGCCCTCCTGCTGTGCACTAATGATGGTGAATAGTGACAAGAGAGATTTTGGACGGTTTCACTTAATTGAGTTGTAATGCAAATGATTACTTCCTGTTTGTCTCTGTGTGTTCCTACTTTTTCTCGCTGTAAATGAATTAGCTGTGAAAATGTTTATTGAGATGTGAAAGATGGTGTTAGCGCAGCATGAGAAGTCTTTCCACAGCAGTTTATCACCTTTTTTAGATTCATCCTGAGCGACAGTCCTCCAGCTTTACAACATCTTGGTTATGATGCACTTTCCATCACACTGAGTGCAAACTGCCAGTGAAACTGCAGGAAAACTGCATCGGTAAAAGACCGCGCCATGTAGTCAATAGGTGAGAACAGATAAATGATCAAACCTTAGCAGCACTAACCATCCCGTCCTCTCAGTGTGCAGGGAAAACAATATCAAGTTTGATAAGATACCGTAGGACTTCTAATGTGCCATGTTTATAACAGTTTATTACCTAGGACACTCTGCACTACCACTAAACGACAATATGCTGCAATTAACCCAAATCAGTCCAGTACGAATTTATTAGTGTTGTTTGTTAATTCAGCTAATATTAACCCGAGGGAATACGTAATGTTTTATTGTTGTAATATAGTCATATTAGCATAATAGGCTTATAAAAGTAGACCATAAAATCTGTTTCCTGTGTAGAACCTTCTCATCACCTGATGATTATCCATGAAGTACTTTTATTTTAATAATATGTTTCTACACATGAAGTTGACTTGAATGATGTGGTGACAATCATTGTAGGATGTTAAAAAAAGGATGTTAAATATAAATGAAATGAGTTTTGCAGGCTTGGGAATTATTCTTCTGTACGATGGTTAGGACTTTATGGAACCTTGTCTTTCTTTGTTCTTCACCATGAAAAATATCAGACTTTAAATCTTCATTTTGTCCAGTTAAACGTTACATTAGCTGCTTAGATTTTAGGATTTTAGCTCATGCATCTGAAAGACTGATGAGCTTCTTTGATGGTGAGGGGTCCATTGTCTGCCTGTCTGTCCCTCCACAGTTCATAAGAATAGCTGCTCCTCCCAGAGCGGCCGGATTTTAGTGAGACTTGCACACATTGATCACCTAATGGGTCTTCAACCAAGGTGCTCAAGCTCATTTTGCTCATTTTACCTCCCAGAGTGAAAAAGTATGAATGTGTCCTTGATGTGACTGTTGGTGGGCCTCCTTGACTTCTCAATCGATTTAAATTATCAGTAATTTGTGATGAACAGCTGACCAATGAAAAAAAGTATTTAGCATTTAGATGTTTTTTTCATTCTTTTTAGTTGATGGCTATATATTATGTTATATATATATTATTGTATAATATTAAATAATTTCAAATTAAATATTCCATTAAGTTATATTTTGGGGAAAATATAGAACAAATGCATGTCGCAAAGCAGGGATCAGTGGTACATCCTGTTCATAAATGCAAAGTGGGTGCTAATTTGTAAATATTTCAAAAACAGATTTGTGTTTCTACCCGAAGGAGAGCCACCACAGAGCTGTCTGCGGGGTTTTTTGTTTTGTTTTTTTCTATTTTTTGGTTGGGGGGTGTCCGAAAGTTTTTGTTGTTCTTGGTGTTCGACACCAGCGCTATGGTAAAGAGCACCAGCTCTGAAAAGGATCCTTTCATTGCCTTTAATTGGACATTTTTGCTAAAGTGCCATTAACTCATTAAATATTCACTAGTGATACAAGCAGCTGCTGTGTTTCTATCAAGTCAATAGCCTAAGGTGTAAGGAAGGACTGGTAGCGTTTAGCTGTGTCCCAATTCAGGGGCCAAATCCTTCAGAGGCTGCATTTGAAGGCCGATTACGTACAGCGACACGACTTAAGCTGTCCCAATTTGAAGACTCCAACAAATGCGGCCTTCATTTCCCCGGATTTGAAGGATGGGTCGGGTGTATCCTTCGTGTCCCAACCTATACCAGAATTCATTGCGCCACCCATCCATTTCCAGTTTCCAACAATGGCGGCAGCTAGTGCGCCCCAGGGTGGCTGTGGCTACAATGTAGTTTGCCATCACCAGTGTGTGAATGTGTGTGAATGGGTGGATGACTGGATGTGTAAAGCGCTTTGGGGTCCTTAGGGACTAGTAAAGCGCTATACAAATACAGGCCATTTACCATTTACTTAGTTTTAATATTACTCTTGTTACTCTTTCTGGGTCACAAAATAAACTTTTAACATATTATGAGGCGAGGATGTGGCTGTGTAAACTTCAAATATCTGCTCGGTTTGTCAAGACGACAAACTGAGCAGATATTTGAAGACATCACATATTTGTAAAAGTGCTCCGATGTTTTCGGAGATGTCTGTTACCCACCAGCTCGATAGCTGACTGGGAGGTCGAGGCTCACTAGAGCCGCAGAGAACAGCGAACTCCCGCTACATTGTTTTCAAACCCCCCGCGGTCTTTACCTACTCAGGTTAAACATGATATATAAGTCACTTAGATAACTTTAAAATGTTATTGTTTGGCTTTTTTCAGTGTATTTTTTTGTTTGTGAGTAAATCGGTTTGGCTGAGATTAAACTTATAGTTTTCACACAGCTGAATAAACATCAAACAGAAAACTGATTAAACAGAAGTGTGAGATGGTCGAGAATTTACGCCAGTGTCCTGTTTTATTTTAGCAAGAAAGGAGCAGACAGCTGCATTTATTAAACTCCACCGAGACAGCGGTGACGCAAATCTGAAGGCTAGACCGTCCCATTTCTCAGCCTCGTACTTCCAGCCTTCTCGATCTTCAGAGGACCCGCCCAAGTAGACCACGAAGGCCGTGTCTTCTGAAGGATGCTGCCTAGGAATTGCGACATGCCTTTTGTCTGTTAGCTCTGTTGGCTCTCTCTGCTGTAGAGTATCACTTCCTGTTCCTGTTCCAACACACAGTGGTGTTTCTGTGTAGCCAGTTTAATTAAAAACTTATAGATAGCATCTTATTTCATGATGTAATCTTCACGTTCTTTTATCCAAAGACCACTTTGTGTTGATTCACCCGCTAATTATATTCACAGTATTTACTCACTGTGTCTTTAGGGATTCTCGAGCGTAGCTTAGCTCGTAGCCAACTCGCTAGCAGCATGGTCTCCTTACCTGTCAGCCCTGCACTTTCCTGCTCATGGTGTCAGATGCTTTAGTTATTCCTCGGCCTCATTTATCCTTTGATACTTGTAAAAGTGTAGTCTGTTTGCAGCTCTGGAGGCCAGGATCACTCAATTGGAAACCCAGCTTAGAAACTTTGAAAACCCCGTTGCTAGCTGGGCCCCGGTAGCTGGTGAAGCCGAAGATAGCATAGGCTCTGCTAACTCTCCCCGGCAGATTGTCCTGAGCAGCCAGGGAAACAGGATGGCTGGGTCACAGTGAGGAAGTGTAGTCCTAAACAGAAGCCCCAGGTACACCACCAACCTGTTCATGTGTCTAACCGTTTTTCCTCACTCGGCGACACACCCGCCGGGGGTCAAACTCTGACACCGGCAACCATAGTCAATTGTCTTCCAGGGGCCAGAGCAGGTGACATTGAGGGAAATTTAAAACTGCTGGCTAAGGGTAAACGTAAATACAGTAAGATCATAATTCACGTCGGCAGTAATGACACCCGGTTACGCCAATCGGAGGTCACTAAAATCAATATTGAATCGGTGTGTAACTTTGCAAAAACAATGTGGGACTCTGTAGTTTCTCTGGTCCCCTCCCAATCAGACCAGGAGTGACATGTTTAGCCGCATGTTCTCCTTAAATTGCTGGCTGTCTGAGTGGTGTCCCAGAAACGATGTGGGCTTCATAGATAATTGGCAAACCTTCTGGAGGAAACCTGGTCTTGTTAGGAGAGACGGCATCCATCCCACTTTGGATGGAGCAGCTCTCATTTCTAGAAATATGGACCAATTTATTAAACCCCCAAAATATGACTATCCAGAGTTGGGACCAGGAAGCAGAGTTGCAGTCTTACACGCCTCTCTGCAGCTTTCTCTCCTCCTGCTACCCCCAAAACCCATCTCCATTGAGACTGTGTCAGCTCCCAAACAGACAAAAAACAAACTAAAACCAGCAATAAACAACTTAATCATAAAAATCACAAAGAAAGAACAATACAGTATCCACATCTGAACCAAAGAGTAAAACAGTGAAATGTGGATTATTAAATATTAGGTCTCTCTCCTCCAAGTCTCTGTTAGTACATGACTTAATAATTGATCAACAAATCGATTTACTCTGCCTTACAGAAACCTGGTTGCAGCAGGATGATTATGTTAGTTTAAATGAATCAACACCCCGAGTCATTCTAACTACCAGAAACCCGAAGCACAGGCCGAGGGGGCGGTGTGGCAGCAATTTTTCACACCAGCCTATTAATTAACGAAAGACCCAGACAGACTTTTAATTCATTTGAAAGCCTGATGCTTAGCCTCGTCCACCCCAGCTGTAAAACTCAGAAACCAGTCTTACTTGTTATCATCTATCGTCCACCTGGGCCTTACACAGAGTTTCTCTCTGATTTCTCAGACTTTTTATCTGATTTAGTGCTCAGCTCAGATCAAATCATTATTGTGGGTGATTTTAACATCCATGTAGATGCTAAAAATGACAGCCTCAACATCGCATTTAATCTGTTATTAGACTCAATTGGCTTCTCATCGCAGCACAGAAACAGCTTTAGTGAAGGTTACAAATGATCTTCTTATGGACTCATCTCTGCGCTTGTCCTGCTAGACCTTAGTGCAGCATTCGATACTGTTGACCATAATATTCTTTTAGCGCGATTAGAGCACGCTGTAGGTATTACAGGTACTGCGCTGCAGTGGTTTGTATCATATCTATATAATTGACTCCAATTTCTTCATGAAAATCGAGAGTCCTCTTCACACGCCGAGGTTAACTAAGGAGTTCCACAGGGTTCAGTGCTAGGACCAATTCTGTTTACATTATACATGCTTCCCTTAGGCAGCATCATTAGAAGACATAGCATACATTTTCACTGCTATGCAGATGACACGCAGCTCTATCTATCCATGAAGCCAGGTAACGCACACCAATTAGTTAAACTGCAGGAATGTCTTAAAGACATAAAGACCTGGATGGCCGCTAACTTTCTGCTTCTTAATTCAGATAAAACTGAGGTTATTGTACTCAGCCCTGAAAATCTTAGAAATATGGTATCTAAGCAGATTCTTACTCTGGATGGCATTACCTTGGCCTCCAGTAACACTGTGAGGAACCTTGGAGTCATTTTTGACCAGGACATGTCCTTCAATGCACATATTAAACAAATATGTAAGACTGCTTTCTTCCATTTGTGCAACATCTCTAAAATTAGAAATATCCTGTCTCAGAGTGACGCTGAAAAACTAGTTCATGCATTTATTACTTCCAGGCTGGACTACTGTAATTCTTTATTATCAGGATGTCCTAAAAACTCGCTGAAAAGCCTTCAGTTAATCCAAAATGCTGCAGCAAGAGTCCTGACAGGGACTAGAAAGAGAGAGCAGATTTCTCCTGTTTTGGCTTCCCTTCATTGGCTTCCTGTTAAATCCAGAATTCAAAATCGAGCTCATCACATACAAGGTCTTAAATAATCAGGCCCCATCTTACCTTAATGACCTTGTAGTACCATATCACCCTATTAGAGCACTTCGCTCTCGCTCTGCAGGCCTACTTGTTGTTCCTAGAGTATTTAAAAGTAGAATGGGAGGCAGAGCCTTCAGTTTTCAGGCCCCTCTTCTGTGGAACCAGCTTCCAGTTTGGATTCAGGAGACAGACACTATCTCTACTTTCAAGATTAGGCTTCAAACTTTCCTTTTTGCTAAAGCATATAGTTAGGGCTGGACCAGGTGACCCTGAATCCTCCCTTAGTTATGCTGCAATAGACGTAGGCTGCCGGGGATTCCCATGATGCATTGAGTTTTTCCTTTCCAGTCACCTTTCTCACTCACGATGTGTTAATAGACCTCTCTGCATTTTTTATTGTTATTATTAATCTCTGGCTCTCTTCCACAGCATGTCTTTGTCCTGTCTTCACCCACTGACCCTCACCCCAATCAGATGGCCCCGCCCCTCCCTGAGCCCTGTTCTGCCGAAGGTTTCTTCCTGTTAAAAGGGAGTTTTTCCTTCCCACTGTCGCCAAAGTGCTTGCTCATAGGGGCTCGTATGATTTTTGGGGGTTTTCTCTGTATTATTGTACGGTCTTTACCTTACAATATAAAGCAACTTGAGACTGTTGTTGTGAATTTGGCGCAATATAAATGAAAATGAATTGAATAGCTCTTAGCTTGTTGAGCTCCCCTGACTAAGTTGTTTGCTTTTCATGCTTCAGTGGTTAGTAGTTACAGCTGATCTGGTCCACAGTACAAATCATAAAGGTGATAATTGTGAGACTGCTGTATGTGGCAGCCTGTTAAAACTGATAAAGTTGATTTTAACCATGTTCTTCTCAAACCTTAACCAAGAAGCAGCCATGTCTAAACTTGAGTAATTTTACATAGTAAATAATTACAAAACCTGTTATTATTATTTTTTTTATAAAAACAATGCAATAATTTTATAGCCTTTATTGTGAATCTGTATTTTTTGTTGTTGAACAACACAGCAGGTTTAACATTAATGTGGCGTACATGTGCAGTAGGCTTTGTTTCATTTTCTTCTCCTGCTTCGGTATCTCGCTTTGGTGTGTCGTTGTTTAAATGCAGCTCTACAGGCTAACAGAAGCTGTCCATGAGTTTGTTAAAAAACGTGTTTAGTTTGAATTTGTCAAGTTTCATTAGCTCAAAGCTGAGTCTCAGTTGTAATGGCCATTAGCTACAAGCAACCCTTTTTCAGCTGGGACTTTTTTTCATGCAGGTTGTTTGCAAAATATTGCTTCATACACTTTTTTTTAATCTGCTTGAGCCCTAAATGGTTGATATTAACTTCTTTAGGAGCTGTAATTCTTTGTAGGTTCATCCCAGCTCTCTCCAGTGATTCACTGTTTTCTATTCATTTACACACCGGTGCTAAAACACACACACACCAGCGTCCTGCACTAATAAGCACGGCCCATGCAGGGATCTGTTTATTTTGAACAAAGCTGGACATTAGCAATCAAACTGCTACTGAAAAAAATCTTTTAACCACTAATAACAGCTCAGCCAGGAGATCATCATACAGCCCAGTCTGACTGATTGACTGGCCGGGATCAATATCTCAGTATCACATATCTTTATTAAAATGTAAATGTCTCCAAATCTAACGTGCACCAGTACCTTTCCACTGCTCTCCATTACACTCATCCCACCACTTTACACAGCCATGTGTACCATGACTTAGTGGATGCTGAGTAACATTTTTTTTATTTTAAATATCTCTAAGTGTATCTGCGCACCGTCATATATATCTTAATCTTTTGCGTGGTGCTGATGTCATGATCAGTCCTCGCTTGTTGGTCGTTTCATTTCTGCTGAGTTGTCTGGACGCGACCTCGTCCTCGTCAGCAGCTCTCGTCTGTTTCCACTGCAGCTCATTACCACACGTCACCTTGCATCTGCAGACAGACAGCCTGGCTCTGCTGGTCTCCATGGTGATTATATAAGTACTTTCCTGCATACAGGACGGCATATGAGTCATGTTGTAAAGTCAGAGGTGTATGCATAGGGAAGCAGAGCCACAGTCATCAACATTGTGTGATAATCTAGTTTGGCGTGGAGTCATTTAATCGTTAAATTTCTGTTTGTCACTGCTGCTCTTGCCCACTTTCAGTTTGTTTAATCTTACATAAACAGGTTAAACACACAGAGAAGAGAAATAACTGAAAGGGAAGGCACACTGTGGCCTACTTACATACTCAACAAAACTTAGATGTAATACGCACACATGTTGAACTGCCTTGCATCAGATTTGGCAGTGACTCATGTTAATGCTTCTATTAATGCTCTAATATACAGTTTTAATCAATCTTTATATGAAATTATAGAAATATTTCCATCCATAAAGCCCGTGATCTTTCAGTTTAGTGTTTTAGATGTGGATCCCGGCTTTCTCACCTAGAATAAGTATAAAAAGTACTGCTGTCAGCATTAATGTGGTTAAAATGACGTTAACGCCATAACCGCATTAACGCGGCAAATCTCTGTTAGCGAGTTAGTGCAGATCACCCCGTGCGAGGGTTGCACGGCGTTAGTGCAGTTAGCTTGTTAACACGTTAGCGTCGTGCAACCCTCGCACGGGGTGATCTGCACTAACTCGCTGACAGAGATTTGCCGCGTTAATGCGGTTATGGCGTTAACGTCATTTTAACGAGATTAATGCTGACAGCACTGATAAAAAGTAAATCAAACTCTGATAACCTGACAAACTGGCAACTTACTGTAATTCACAAATTCAGCTTCTAACAGCGACTTTATCGCCCTTTAAACGAGTCTAACACTGAAGCAGCCATTATGTCGAGGTACGGGCCCCCACGAAAAGTGATTAAAGTGACTCTGAATGTAACTGATGATCTGCTGGGAGTCTTTACAGAAACATCTACGTGCTCCAAAAGATCAAAATAAAAAATGAACGTGAAAGATTAAGACAGCTTTAATTACATTAAGACTAGCAACATGTAATTAATGATCTATCTGGTGATTGTAGTCTTTACATATAGAAAGATTTTTAGTATTGTTACCATCAGAATTTCATGTTTTGCATAAAGCAACAAGTTTGTCCCAGAAATCGGTCAGTCGCTGTGACACCAGCTTTGCTTTTGCCTTTTCTTGTTACTTCAACATTCACTGGCATGTGAACCACCTCATTTATACACAACCTATAAAATCAGTCTGCTAATCAGACCTTTAGCAGGAGTTTTTGTTTGTTTGTTCTATCTAACTGATTTAATTGGTGCACTTCTTAATTAGGCTGAGTAAGGCGGGTTTACAAGGTCCAGAGAAGAGTTCAGATCAGAAATCACCTTAAATGTGTTCCCCTGCACCTGCTGACTGCTGCACATAATTACAGTAGAGTTACAGTGCGATGATACACGACAGACAGCATGAACACAAATGGACTTTTTTATTATTACAACAAGAACAGATGTGAGAGAGAAATAAAATCAGCAATAAAAATCAATAGCCTAAATATTTAGTGAGTCCAGAGACAGACTGTAACGTTAGCTGTGAGTGTTGCTCTGCAGGAAGGATGGGAAATTTAGAGGAGGAGGACGGAAAAGCCTACACACAGACTTCCTCACACATTTACATGGGTGATGCTGCTGGCACACTGTTTCAGTTCATTCTGCAAACTAAATTTTTTAAAATGTCTCAATTGAAGGCTCTTTTTTGGGATTGGAGCATCAGTATGACCATGGAGGGAGAACAGTCTCCGGGTCTCAAATAGCGAGGATGGAAGGAAGTGTAATTTAGCAGGATGTAAAGCTGGAAAGCTTCCCATCTCTCCCATGTCTCCTAATGTTTTGGTTTAATTTCCTCATCAGAGTTTTCCTCCGTAGCGTTGTCTCAGACTCGGGCTGCCCAGCTTCTCCGCTGCTAATATTACTTTGCTTCACTGCTCAGGTCGTCGCTCCTCGTCCCTCCATTAGTTGGGAACCTTTCATCAGTTGTCGTTGGCGCTTACAGAAATAATCTTGCTTTAATGCAAAACTTTATTCACAACTTCTAATCAACATCAGAATTTCTGAACCCATGGTATTCATAGTTCCTTCATAGTTGTCCTGTAGGAATGATCACCTGGAGTGAGATTTGGAGTAAAACTTGTTGTCTAATTTAATACAGTTGGAAAAACACATTACTTGTACTTTTTCAGAATTCCACTCCTGAGTAATGAACTCGAGAAGGTCAAATCAAAACTTTCCAAAACTTTGAAGAAGTTTGTTTAGAATAAAAGTTAAAAAATAATAATAAAAAAAAAAATCCAGCTCATTTTTGCTTTGTAGTAAGAATTTTTCATCCTTCACATCCCAAACAAGCTGCTGTGTTACTGTCAGCTCATTCTCTCAGAGGAGATTCTTAATCTCTCAGGTTTGACTTTCTGGTTAAGGCTAAAAGCATAAAACAGTCTCAGTCCTTCAGATACACATTTTATAGCATCAAAGAGCAATCGGACCAATAATCAGCAGAGGAAACATCGAGACAAAACCCATATTAGAGAAAATTTTATTTATTTTGTTGAACATTAATTTTGATCACAAGCCAGCTTTGCCACAACCAGGTGGTATAAACGATGGATGAAGCTACTCTGAAGTCCTGTTTTGATGCTTTGAGTCATGAGTCGATCAAACGCAGGACGTGACTGTGAAACCACGCACTCACTGGCCAACATTTGTAGATTGGACTCAGTGTTTTATTCATCAGGAACCAGTAACTGAGACCATAAACCCAGCAAGTGAGACAGAAGTCAAGTCTGGGGCTGTTTCCCTGTAGCCATCGTTGCAGCTGCAGGTTTCGCCCCCTGGTGGCTATTAACAGTATCACTGGTTTAGGAGCTTTTCACCTCCAGCTGCTGCCTCCGTCTTTTATACTCTCCGTGGTCTTCACATCAGCTCAGATTTGTTTGCTGCTGTTAATTCAGTTAATGTTGAAGTTCCACATGCCGGCTGGTCTCATGATGCTAATGAGTTTATCTATCGATTGTTTTAGCACTTAAAAGGATAAAGAGGTGATTAAAGTTGTTGTTTTTCAGACAATAAACAGAAACGACACATGAACTAAAGATGTTTATGGATCATAAAAATAGAAAAATCCCTTGTTTCTTTCTCCCTACACTTAGATTTGCTTTCAGAAACTCGCACATCAGCTTTATGGCAGGTAATGGGTGCTACAGGCTACCATACAAGAGTCAGTGTAACCTGCTGCCATGGAGACAAACCGGACGTTTGGGTGGGAGGTCCTCATCGTGAGACGACCTCATTAGCTTCATTCAGGGTTGTTCTGGTGCTCGACGAGCAGATAGACGAACAGACACACACAGGGGCTTCCCTGTCGATCACCCTCACTCCCCGCCTCTCTCTCCTTGTGCTGCTGCTTCTTGCCCTTCCTCCTCCTCCTCCTCCTCCTCCTCCTTCTCACTGTTTTGTTTGGTTTCCAGTCATTTTCTTCTCGATGATCTCTCTTTCTGCGTGTCTCATGATGTAAATATACAGATAGTCATCCTTCAGTCTGTTGACTTTATTCTTATGTAAATTATTTAAAAAAGAGATCGACCTTGGATGAAATACAATATATTAAAAAAGTATGAAATACAAAAGAACTGAAAACTGGAAACGATGAGAATGTGCGCGATGATGATGATGATGTCGAAGGAGGTGATTGTTTCTGTGCAGTTATTAACAACTGTGATGATGTCACGACAACGACTAATGCAATGGTCAGTGATGATGAGGGTGACGGTGGTGAATGATGAAGATTAAGATTAAAACCTCTTATGATTCTAAAGACATGCTCCATGAATCTGTCTTATTCTTGGGGGGTGGGGGGGCGGTGTGATGTTCAAACAGGAAGTGCACGCCACACATTAATCACGTTAATCGACACCTTATCATCTTATCACTTGCAGATCTACACAAACACGGTCAAATCAAAGTGCTTTATTTATTTATTTATTAATCACAGTGTCTTATTAACCATTTTTCATTTTCCAGGTAATTTCTTTGACACTTAAAACACTTTTTTTTTTTTGCTTTTATATGTTTATATGTTTAATTTTCAGTTGTCAGTTTTAGACGTGAATGAATCCAAAAAGAACGTAAAATTTGTTGACAGACAAGCAGAAGCTTCACAAAGTGACGCCCATCTCGTACCAATACAACCTTGATATACTCTGAGTTTGTTAAACTGTCTGTTGGCATCTTTCTTCTTCTCGACTATGAACTTATTAAATTGCTGCTTTACTTAATTCTACCGAATCTCAAACTAGATGAACACAGATTATTTAGTTGGTTATTTCAGGATATCTGGGCTCTGCCTGATTTAGCTCCTTCAGGGGGCGCCTAACTACACCTCCACATCAAAAGGAGCCCGCTGAGGTGGTGCAGGCATGACCGGGATGTCTTCTATGTGAGTTGTTTTGGGAATATCCGACCAGGAGGAGGCCCCAATGATGATTGACGACGTGCTGCCGAGATGTGTGGACCGGGCTGGGAACAGCTCAGTGTGACTAAACAGCTTTACGTTTACAGGTTAAGATTATTTCCATTTGCAGCGATCTATATTTGGGGGCTTTGTTCTAGGACCTCGTGGCTCCTCTGCAGTCATGCAGAACAGAACACACTAGTCCTCAATGACAACAGATATGACATCGATTCAGCCATGAAAAGAGCAGTGGTGCAGGGTTGCAGAGTGGCTTGCAGAGGCACCAAAGCTGTGGGCATGTTACCGCACTCCTCTTATTTAAAGAAAGTTATCCTGATTAGTTCCTGTTGTAGAGCGACTTTATGGCTATCTTTGGCAGAGGAGACACGGATGCATCACAATGACTTCTTAGTAGGACAAATTCAGTCTGTGAAGTTTTTAATCGATTTTGCAAAAAAACAGTTCACAGACTATCAACACTACTAGATGTCTATAATAGAAAAAAGTGATAATAGCATTAAAGTGTTAAATCATGATCATTATCTCGTATGAGAAAAAAGCTCCGAGTGCCAGTCATGGCTCCGAGGGTCAAGGGGAGGTGAACTGAGCCTGCAAGTGAGAGCTAATTCAATTAAAGTCTTAGTGAGTGAGAAAAGGAGGAGGTAGCAGGAGGTGAATCAGGAGGGTGGGCAGAGAGAAGCAGATTGAACTCGTTCACACTTTAGGAGGAGCACATCAGCACTTTTTTCTCTCAATCTCTGGATCAAATTGGATTTTCAACAACCTCACTGGAGTTTGTTCCTATCGAGTCGTTAAAGCCTGCTGAGGGGAGAAGCAGGAAGTCCTGAATTCAGAAAGTACGACGAAGGGGAGGCGGTCACCTTCAGACCGCAGCCGGCCCTGCACTCACTGCTCGAGCTCTTTGTGTGACTAAAATTGACATCTTTTGTGACCGTTTCTACTTCCCGACTGATCCTGCTGACTCACGCCACCAACGCACACTCATTCCTAATGAGCTAATCAGTGACTCAGAAGTGTGACAGTGCAGAGGACCGAAGGTGAACGTGAATTTAAAGGAGATGAACGAGTGATATTTGTATGTTTTTGGACACACTCCTTGTGGCCTCACGTATCTTTCAGTCACTTTAAACTGAACGAGTTTTAATAGATGGTTCCACCCGCTAACGATGCAGCTAATCTGTAGCCCGCAGCTAATCATGATGGACAGACGAGTGGGAGATGGGTAATAAATAGTCTGATTTGGTGTTTTGTGTACTCGGGTTTTTGCCTTTCGGGGACTTTGACTCAATTTCAACAGCCAAACAAGGTTCGTGTGAAATATCTGCTAGCAAAGAAGCTAATCTGTAGCCACAAGCTGCAGCTTCCCACAAGGATTAAATCTTTCTGCCTGTTAGCTTACAGCGACTTACCAGGCCTCTGCAGTGAGAGCTGTCTGCAGAGACTGTGGCTGATTCTTCTTGTTTTCTTGTCCCAGAATCAGTGAACTACATGCCAGCTGGAGCAGTTAGCAATGCAGGTCCATAGTTCCTGCCTGCCTTCGTGTTAAGCAGCATGCTTTTGTCAGCTGAAGCCTCTCTGAACCCTTATTGACTGAGCAGATACACGAGCACATGTGCAAATGTTTGAAATTAGACAGCACTGAGTTTGAAGCCTGATGACAACCTACTGGATCCTCGTCAATGCTGAGTTTGCATTGAATTACTGACTGGGCAGCTAATATAACTCACTGTATGTTATTTCCATTTCACAATAATTCTGCAAGTTTCTTTATTAATCGTGAAGTTGGTTCTTTTATCTCACCAGCAGCTAAAATCCCACACGTGTTAATGACATCATCATATATGACAGCAAAAAGCTCTAACTAGCTCTGCTTTAAAAGAGTCCAATGATTAACCGATTATCAGGTGTTTCTCTAGGTACAAGTTTAAAATCGTCAGAGATTCTAAAAGTTCTTTAAAACTGATCCAAATAAATAGGTCACACTGCAAACATTGAGACTCACTGGTGGAGTCCTGAGTGATGAAGTCAAGCAACAGAAAAAAGATTGTAATTCTGATTAAAAATGAAGCATGTAGAAATGTATGTAAGAGGTAATTCTACATGTTAAATATAAGCAAGTAAAACACGTCGTACAGTTCCCTAAAAATAAACCTTTTTAACCTCTTAACTGTACGTGCTGTTTCCTACACCACATACATCTTTTATATTTAATAAATAATTTTGTGTTCTTTACATTGAGGACCCGAGCGCTGTCTTTATATTTGAGCTTTTAAATAAAACGCGTGTACGTCTACATGTTCGTACGGATTTGATGATCGTTATCTGAACACGAAGACTTCATTATTTCTCTACCTGAAGATATTCTCGTCTCCTCAGTGTAACTCTAATTATAGTTCGTTTGTTCCAGCGGTGAGGAAGTCCTTCCTTCTGTAAATATTTCAACCTTTTTTAAGATTATAGGAATTTGACTTAAGAATAATTAAAATTCAAAGCTCAACTAATGTTCATCATGATGGTGTGCTTTAATCTGATTCAGTAGATGTGTCCTAAACATCTGTGGAAATTCTGTGTTTTCCACACAGCCAATCATTCTAGCAGCGCTGCAGGAGAACTAACTTAACTTCACAGCCTTATTTTCCAATGGAAACTTTGTCACATTTGTTCGTAACACTCAAAAAATACACCTCAGCTTCACTTTCTGAGTCACTGCCTTCATTAGAGTCTCGCTGACTTACTGTCTGCCGATCTGTCTGACAAACTGACTCTCGCAGCGTGCTTTCGGCAGATAGGATGGCATTCATCAACAGAAGGACATGACACCGGCTGACTTCCTAACAGAGAAACAGATTCACTGGAAAAACACCCGGCACCCCTGCCTGCGCCTCCCTCTCCAAGGGCACGCAGCAGGGAAACAGATCCGTGTGCACCGCCAATCAGCACCTCCAGGGAAACCAAGGAAACCGCTGGATGTGAACTCATTTCCTCTGTGCACAGCCTCCAGGAAAACCATTCCTTATAGGAGCGTTGTCCCCTGACCTGCAGCTTCTTTAGGAAGTAGAACTTTTGTTTTGAAAGGAAATACTCCACAATCACTGTTTTAGAGAAAATCAGTTTATCAGGTAAATATCTGCCTTTTTTCTCTAAAGGTGAGTTGATTCACAAACAGCTGGTTGTTTCCTCAGATGATTGTTGATGAGTGACAGGTGCGATGAGACTGCAGCCGCCATGCTGGAGTGAAACAGGATGATTTGAGAGGAAGCTCACGGGAAAGATGAAAGTTCTCCAACATGGAGAGTTGACAGGCAGGTGTGTGTGGCACTAACACCTGACATGGAGATGACAGGTTAGTGATGTCATCACAAGGATTTTGGGGAAACAGAAGGCAGGTGAATCAACAGCTCGCTGGGATGTTCAGCGTGCCGGCCGTCTGTGACCTTTGCCCTCTGTTCTGCCTGCGCTCCTCCGGGACTTGGACACCTCTCCGCAGGTAGGAGGACCATCTGGCTGACCTTTGAACCCTGAGTTCATTATTTATGACCTGAGACCCTCCTGTGACCTTCACCATCTTTTCCCTGCCCCCACCTTCTCTTCCTCTTCCTCCTCGCTGCTGTCTTCTTCACTTCCAACCTCAGATCCAGACGGATGCTGCGGCCTTCACTGATTTTTGGGGGGTAAATTGAATTTCTGTGAAAAGTTCACCTCTTTAACCTTTCTGGTGAAAATCTATTACATAGATTCATACATAGATACATAGATTCATCTGGGTATTTGTAGTCCTCATATGACATCATATCATAGTAGAAGTGGCAAAATAAGTTTCCTTCCTCTGTCCTGGTTTACTAAAATACCCACAGTTTGTTTCATTAGATGCACTGAAAACCACAAACTCCATGTAAGTCTATGAGAAAATAACCGTCTAGATCACTAATAGATCTCAGAGCTCAGTAAACACTTTGCTGATGAGTTTGTGCTTTCACTCACCCATTCTGAATTGTGTGAAACGCCAGGTTGGCCATCGAAACAGGACCTCTCGATCCAATGGGTGACGTCATACTGGCAAGGCCCATCGTTTATATACAGTCTATACCCAACAGTAGCTTTTAAGTTTGTTCTCCACAGTAAACTACGATGTCAGTACGGATCATTTGAACTAAAAACGAATGGTGTTTGATGTATTCAGTGGTAAAATACTGCGCCGTGTGCAGTTTATCGATCACAAACACCCCACTCTGAGTCTTCTGCAGGTTTTCTTCCCTCCAGTGTTTCTGCAGGTGACCGAGAACTAAAATCAAATTTTACAAAAATCTTCTCATGATGAAAGTTTGTTCCCAGGATGTGTTTTAATAAATAAACTGTGCAGGTGTTTGGATCAAACAACAAAAATTTGTAAAATCCGACTGATACAGAACATCTCGTTTCTCTTTGAACACATCTTCTAATTTCATTACTTGATGCATCTTCTGCTGCTGTTCCCTCCTCACGTCTGCAGTGCCAGACACTGAGCTAGAAGGATAATGCATGAATAAAGGAATTGCTTGTGCAGCTTAGGGATGGGGAATGGGTTGTAGCGTAAAGAAGTATGGGGCAGAGAAAGAGAAATGAGAGACGAGGGCATGAGCAGACAGAAAATGAACAAAGGCACAGGTGTGTAACAGATGGAAAGGAAAAAACTGAAGAGATGATCAGATATGAAGGAGCAGGAGGACTTCAGAGGGTAAAGGTGGAAAGAGAGGACAAAGAGGAGGGAAGTATGGAGCTCCGTACGGCTGGAACAGAGACACACCCCCGTGACCCCAAATTGATAAGCAATCAAGAAACTGAACTGATGGATGCTTCACCTGATCATTTGAGGTGGTTTTAAAAGGTCAGTGGAAAAAATTGTATTTTAATTAACCAGACTTTGTATTTTATTCTAAGCTTACATTAGTGAGTAAGGTGTTAATCATATATTGTGCAGACGCTGCTTGTGGCTGATTCTGCACAAGACTGGCTGGAAAGAAAACAGGAGGTGCAGAAAATACAGGACAGAAGGGAAAACGAGTGAGGACACGGGAAAGAAAGGGAAGGTGACACAGATTTAGCAAGGACGGGAGGAGCAAACAGGATAAAGGTCTACAGCAGAGGAGGGGAGGAGATGGGTGAGGAAGAGGTGAAAATAAAGCAAAGGAGCAGGTAGAAAAAGATAAGCCATTTGTTTTTTAGGTTTTTTTCTCAGTTGTCTGCGCTGCAGATGGAGCCGAGCAGTTTCCTGGTGAACAGGCCGCAGCATTTCCAGTCTACAGTCACATCACTGAGGCTTACAGCCCCAAACTCAGCCACACCTGTCACCCAGGCGCTCTGCACGAGCCTGTTCAGAAGCATGCATGCTAATTCTGCCTGCCGCACACATCTTCAGTGATCACGTGACCATGATGCACGCATCAATTTGGAGCCCTTACCCGCTCGTCTCCCTGAATGTGTGTGTGTGTGTGTGCTGAGGGGTGTGACAGTGGGCGAAATGTGGAATTGTGAGTCTGCCAGCTGCTCCGCTGTGAGCTGCAAAATATTCAAGAGGTGTGTAAACAGAGAGAGAAAGGATGAGTAAATGAGAGAAAGGGGTGTGTGTGTGTGTGTGTGTGTGTGAGCGTGTATTGATATCTTTGTGGGGACCAAAGATGGGAAATTTACTATAGTTTGAAGGCATTTTTGAGACTCAAAATGTGTTTTTTAGTGTCAGGGTTACAGTTTGGTTATGGTTAGGGTGAGGGGCTAGGGAAAGCATTATGTCAATTACGTGTCCCCACAAGATATGGATACCCAACGTGTGTGTGTGTGTGTGTGTGTGTGTGTGTGTGTGTGTGTGTGTGTGTGTGTGTGTGTGTGTGTGTGTGTGTGTGTGAGGAGCAGGGAGCGATCAGATGAGTGCACACGCTGCCACACACGAGAATGGCTGAGTGCACATGAATGTGACTGACAGGCTGAGTGTGTGCAGCAGAGAGTGAAAACACACACACACACACACATTCGCATGCAAGCAGACACGTGGAGAAGAGGCTGTCAAGAAAGCAACCATGCATCTCCATGGAGGATACACCCAGAGAGAGGGGCGAGAGAGGCAGGCAGAGAGCGGGCAGAGAAGGAGAGCGAGATGGAAAGGAAAGGAGGACAGAGGTTAAATTGAAAGAAAAGGCGGAGAGAGAGAAGGGAGGAACGGAGGGAGGGCTAGGCAGGCACAGGAGGAGGAGGAGTTGGGGGAGTGGCTGGGCGAGAGAGGTAGACAAAGCAAAGAGGGGAGGTGAGAGAGGAGAGAGAGGCAAAAAGGGGTGAGGGAAGAAAGGAGTAAAGGGAGGGCAGGCTCAGGAAATAAAGCAGAAGAAGAAGGAGGAGGAGGAGACAGTGCACGCAAGTGATAGAGAGAGGTGTATGTCTGGAGGTGTGTGTGTGTCTGTGTGTGTGTGTGTGTTATTCTCTCCAGTGTAAATGAATGGAAGGCGTCTCCATTGTCTTCACAACGGTAAGAAGCTCTGCTACTGCTGCTGCTGCTGCATCTGGCTAATAATAGGAGTGTGTGTGTGTGTGTGTGTGTGTGTGTGTGTGTGTGTGTGTGTGTGTGTGTGTGTGTGTGTGTGTGTGTGTGTGTGTGTGTTCATTGGTGATTTTATTGTTTGGGATAAAAAAGCAAGTCATCATAGAAATCATTCAGATAACTGAATTATTGGTTTGAGGCTTGTTTAAGATCAGGATAAGGTTAGTTTGGTGTGTGTGAGGATCACTAAATTTTGGGAATGAGGACGTTTTGTGGAACGTGAGGACAGTCGTCACTTTGGGAAAGACCTTCAGATGTGCTGTTTGGGGGTAACTTGCACTGTGAGTGCACTGGTTTGCTTTTGAATGAATTTCAGGTTTAATCAGGAAGACCACACTGACTGTAGTGAGAGACAGCAAAGATGAGCACAGGCACACAAGATGGAAAAAAAACCTGATTTCTCACGAAAAATTGAAACTTCAGTAACTTGGTGAAGGACGTAGAAGAAGGTGAAGGACGTGTCTGTGTGGAGCGAAGAGGGAACCTTACGTTTGAGGCAAACAGCTTCAGCTTTGACTGAAGCTTCGTCTCACTGAGCTCTGCGCTTGCTTGATGGCAGCCAACCACAGCGAACCATCCTCTGATATTTGTGGGTGGAAAACAGGCATTAATTAGCATTTTCTTTGAACCCGTTTTCTATCTGCACCATAATTACCGAGCTGACGATAACACACAAATATAAGCCTCAAGGCTGCAGAGCTGCATGCAATACTAACATCCTGAGAAAGACCAATCTCAGAAACTAAGCTGGCTATCTTTTAATCCTCTATCCAGACTAAAGCCACATGTTGTCCTTGAAATCAACAGTTTAAGGCTGCTGGAAGCTAGAAGTGCTGCTTTGTGTCAGTGACCAATCAGGCAGTAGATGGTGGCAGCGTTATTTTCATGATTTTCTCCATCGGAGACAAGTTGGTTGCTACTACAGTAAAATGCTTAATATAGAGCTAGCAGGTTAGCCATTTAAGAGCTTTGACTCATTACAAAGCGAGGAGCGACCAGTAAGGAACCACATTAGTCCAGGTCACCATGTGTCAGAGCGGGCACGAACCACTCGCAGTGTCCAGTTCAATGAGACGATGTGGTGATGTTCACTCATGTAAGCACTGACTTAATATCAGCTTACAGAGTGAAGTGAGGGAAAGATTTGGGTGAGAAGGATCGTTTTTGATGGAGGTTAAGATTACGATAAGATTTCAACTGAATCTAAGGTTTAAAACTCGTTTGAGGTCAGACTAATTTTACTTTATTGTTAGGCTGTGTAAGAGTCACGTTGGAAATAGGTGGAGGTTGAGCTTGGGTTTAGGTTTGGTTGTGAGAAGCTGAAGGAAACTCTAAGATTCAGGTGAGATAATAGATTTTAAGTTAGTTGTTTAGAGAGTGTGACTTAGTTGTTTTAGTATGAAACTTAGATGGGGGTCCACCGGATCACCCTGTTTCCCCTGGTCCCACTGGTCCCTTTGTGACTAACTCACCTGTGTTGCAGCCGGCTGTGCACCCCTTTAACTTAAGCTCAAAGGAGGAAACAAAAGGGACAAATATTAGGGTTAGAGTAACCTTAGATGAGTTAAGGTAACACTAACCCAAATATGAGACATTCTATAAAACTGTTAAATTTCAGTCTCCAAGAAAGGAAAACATGTTTTTTTTAATTTAACATTTTTCAGAACTTTTTAGATGAGATTTTTTTGTTCTCTGCTTGGCGAGAGCTGAGACAATAATTCAAAGAAATGTTCTGATTACCTGGGGTTAGAGGTACTGTTGGGTTATGATTAGGGGTGGTGCTGGTGTTGTCACAGAGGACAGCTTGGACTCATTCTCGTGTCCATTCTGAACATTTTCCAATGATTAAAGGTTACATGTGCGTCAGACTTCTGGTGTTTTGTTTTCATCTCTGCAGAGATCACCAGAGGAAATGATTCAGATTCTTCTTGGATTTGGTTTTACAACAGTTGCTTTTCCCTAACCCACCTCTGTTATTTAGCCACGTGCTGAGTGTGCTGTTATCTTTGACCACATACAGGATTTTTCCCATTTTTTCCCCATCTCCTCGCAGGCTTTAGTTCACCAACTGGGTGGAACGATCGTGGTTTTGATCAAAATTCTCAAAATTTCACGGAGTATTCTGAACAGTTTCTATGAAATGACCCATATCTCTCATTCAGATGATTACTGTCATTGGACTGTGGGATAGAAATCACACTGTGTTGCTGTTCTGGAGATTATAAGTGCAGACGTGATCAGAACCGTGTTTAGACTGAGGTTAGAGTGTCGCTATGACAGGCGGCTGCTGAGGAGTGCATTTTTATCTATGGCGGTCCTTAGAAGTAGAGTGATTCCCCCTGTGCCCCCCACCCCACTCCCCACCTCCCCCCACCTTATCAAGCAGACTCGTGTGAAGCAGCCGAATAAATTTGCAAGTCGTTTTGAATCAAACATGAATTCGTGTTAAATACTGCAAACGCAGGAGCGCAGCAGCTCTGCTCCCTCATCCTCTTCAGCTGAGGAAGATTATGCTGAGCTGCAGCTGCTGGGAGGTGACCAGTAACACCAGCACACTGAAGCAACTGGGGCATAAAAGAGCCATTTGCCTGTTCCAGCATCCTGCATCTTTTATGCTTTCTCGAGATGTTTTCAATGGCGCTCAGACAAAGAGGGAGAAATGACGAGGCTGGAGTTAGCTAACTAGGCTAACTAACCAGACAGAGCAGTGACTGCCCAGAGGCCCAGGACCCCGAGGAGCCTCTGAAGGCTCACAGCAGTTATTTGAAATTGGAACCACCGAGGAACAATTTAACTGTGACAGGTCCCGTTTCCATTTTGTCTCTGTGTCAAATAACAAACACAGAGAAAACATCACGATAGCTGTGAATCCATCCGGAAGTGTTTTGAAAGCAAGACATGAAAAAGTCGTCCACGGTTAAAGAATGAGTGACGTGATTTCCCAAATTAGTCTGTAGACAGGATGCTCCAACAGTTCCTCTGACCTACTTCAGGTGTGTTGGAGTCGAATCATTGCACGGCTCAAATAACTGAAGCAAAGCAGGACCTGGTGTCCCCACATGGCTGATGTGTGTCTGCATCATCCCGGGGTTGGAATCACATTTCATTCTCGTCAGAGAACCATCATGCTGTCAGAAAAAGCACCAAGATGAAAAAAGACAGATGAGTTAAGGCAGACTCCACACTGGGTTTTCTTAATTCACTAAAAATAGTCCACAAACATATTCCACCCAGCAGCAGCGTCTGGAGATTCGCCTGAGGTCAGCGAACGCATCATGATCTTATTGTTCTCATTGGTTTTATATCTCCTGAAAGCACACAGAGGTGTCGAGGTAGCTGCTCTGGAATAAGTGTTGTTGTTTTTATAACCCTCCCTACAGCGCCCCCCCAGTGTGAACGCTGGTATCATTATTCTTTTCATATAATATGAAACCACATTTATGGCATCATAAACAAAATGCTCTGAAAAACAGGGGCCACTCCCAACCCGAATCACTGTGAGTCAAAGTAAGTGTGTCTGATTGTGTCTGCATGTCTGCTGGGATCCACAGGTTAAAGGTCAGGATCCCTGAATGTGGCAAAGTAGCACGTGAAAGCAAGCAGAGCTCACAGGTCTGATTCCTCTCACAGGTGGATTATAGAAATTGCACTGTGTTGTAAACACAGGGGCAGTTGTTTCATTTCAGTGTCAGTTGCAAAAAATAATACATGCATTTGTGCGCCATTAGACATGGGCACAATTAGCAGAAAATTGTGTGTCACAAATGTTACTATGTTTGTGCATTTGATTGAAATAAGAACTCCCAGAAACAGAGTTGCAAAAGTCAGAGTTCCCACCTCTCACGCCTCTTATCTTCTAACCGCGCTCTTTTTCTAATTACTGACTGTAACTTTTTTGTAACATTAGAAAGGTGTGAATAACGCGGGTTAAACCCTTTTACAGTCTGACATGTTTGACAAAGTTTTCTCGACTTCCTGGATCCCGTTGTTGGGTACGCTAGTTTTCGTTAGCTTGGAAGTGCTCCCACCGTTTTTCTGTTTAGCTTTCATTGCAGGAGGGCCTTTGCAGCAAACCATTGGAAAGCCAATCAGTTTGTCTTTTGCAGCTATGGAAGTCATTATTAGCATTCAGTAGATCAATCAGTCATCACTGTAACCAATACTTTTTGCAGCAGTGGTAAGCACGGGTAGTTTGGGTAGATTTCAGGCAAGTTTCACAAGTGCTTATTATTCAGAATTCCATCAACAGCATCATTATAGCAAGAGATACTTCATTATCTCAGAAGTGACTAAAACTATCACAGTTTGGTCGCTCGGAGACTTCAGGAACTGCAGTGGGTTAGAGTCTGAAACAGCCACAGCTTCAGAAAATATGTGATTTTCATACAAGGCCTAAAACCATTTTGAGTGATACGTGAACTGATTTAGCTAAACAAGCACCTTCAAATAAAGTTTCATCCATGCGTTTTGTTCCTGCAGTTCTCCTCTGCAGGTTTTCCATTTGAGTTTTGAAGGAGAAAGTTCGATGAAAAATAATTGCACGGAAACAAGTTAAAGAAATAACTGTACTGAAATGAAAGCAATCGTTGTTTTCAACCATGCATTTGTTATACAGGCAGGAAAAAAGCTCATGCAGTATATTTTCATGCTTTGGTTCTTGAAAAAATGTCGTGGTTTTTAGAGATTGTCAAATATAGCTGCCACAGATGGACAGCAGATAACTGTGATTTCATTTTAAGCTCCAGTGTGGCTTCCAGAGATTTGTATTTTTAACTTATTGACAAATGTTACGCCAGGATCTGAGTACAGATCCAGTCAAAGATCTGTGTCTGTGCTGATTTGCAGTGTAATATTCACTGCTGAGCAGACGTGGCTGACATGGGAGATGTAGTTCAGCACAGGTTTGAATTTATGGAAAGCTGCACTGAAAACCAGCAGAAGTCAATATAGAAAGTCAATTTCATCAGTGTTTGCTCCCCATTTATTTTTCTGCTGCACAGTATACCCTCAGCACATCTGAAGAAAAGTTGTAAATAGAATGAAAAATTCATAACTTGACCTATTTACCCAGCAGCTCACCTAAAAAACAATAAAAACACAACCGTGTCTCAGCTCAGATGTCCACATATCACAACTTAAGCTACAGAGGAGAGTTCACAGCACAAACACCAAACTATCGTCTCCATTTCCACCACCTGCTTTGTTTTTTTTCCTTCTTCCTTTCTTCCCGAGGCTGAATTGATGGGCTGGTGTTGGTGTTGTTTCCTGCCTCTCAGCCCAAAGTATAGTTGATATTAGCCATTTAGCATTTCGTTTCTCTTCATTTAAAAGTGGAGGCTGCAGAACAAAAATAAGTTGTTCCCATCAGGGCTGAGGTGAAGTGAAGTGTTATGGCACTCAAGTGCACAGCCGCTCAATTATTTAGTGAGCGGGCTGAGATCTTTGCTAGCCTCTGTAGCAGCTAGCAGTGCAGCCAGGAGGGGGTTTGGTGGTGAAAGCAGAGACAGAGAGGAGCTTTAATTTAAAAAAAAAAAAAAAAACAGTATGTGATGTTGACGACGTTTCTTTCCAGTGTTCAGTGCAATTCTTGATTATTTGTTTTGTTTTAAAAGTTTCTCTCCAAAGCTGCACTAGCAGTAAATAATGTCCTTAGCCATGTGTCCTGTGTTCAGCGTTCCATAGTTTGTGCTGGAGGAGAATTGTGAACATACTAGCGTCTGCCGCTTCTGCTGTTAAACCGCAGCACATATTGTTTGTCGCTGCTGGGTTCTGCCTTTGGCTGGATAGACGTGCTGCTAATGTAAAAGGTTAACATATGTGTTTAAGTTGGAATGTGTGGCTGATAAATCTGGATTAAACTGATAGTTAAAAAGTTAAGAGATAAAAAGACTTATGGGGTGTTAGTTGAGTTTATCTCCAAAAGTTGAATCTGTTCATCTGGACGTTTTGTGGGAGAAACGTTTCGTCACTCATCCAAGTGACTTCTTCAGTCTCTAGTTGAGTTTCTGTCTTCATAAAGAAAAAAAAGGGAACACCCCAGTTATATTTTGGTCTTTGTTATATCTTTCAGTGTTGATTCAGTATTTTCTAATTACACTTTACATCTTCCATGGCATTACTTAAAAATACCACTAGGTGGCGCATAGCGCTCAAGAGGAGCGTAAACCCCCCTGGGAGGCAAATCTGCAGAATAAATCCTGCAGTTGAATCGTAAACAAGTTCATGATCTGTGCCTCTTTATTTCAATACACAGCTGCGGGATCTAGGATCGCACCTCTCCCAGGCACCTGTCACACCAGGGGGGCAACACTAACCTTTGCTGCTGCCAAGGCTAAATGACTCCATGACCATGATATGCACAATTAGCTTTTGTTGCTAATTAATGATGCCTAATATTATGTAGTTTCCTCTTATGCTGCCAGATCTGGCACCAGGATACTGGCTGCACATCCTTTGGTTCAGTTAAAGTCTTGCTAATTAATGCTACATAGAAAAACCAATAAAACCAGTTACCCATATTATTAGACTGGTTCTGTGAGTGATGGAGTTAGTGGAGGTGACGCCTAGCAGATGTACTGTATGGGGATTGACTCGCTTTTGGAGCTAGCCTCAAGTGGTCATTGGAGGAACTGCAGGAACTTCATGTTGCTGGTTGTGTTCAGCTGATTGGGCAAATAAGACAAAGCTCTGATCTCTTTGTTGTGTTCTTCAAACTGTTCCCAAGCAGTTCCTATGATGCGTGAGGGGAACATTGGTGGGATGTATTCCTGTTCTGTTTCAGTTTGTGGTGCATGACTGGCAGGTCTCAGGGTTTCCCAGTGGACTGTTAAATTATAAAAAGATGAGGTTTTTTTGTTGTTGTGCCTGTTTAATAGCATTGAGTTCTGTTCACTGATTACGCGCTATGTGCACAAATAAAACTGGAAAACCATCTGAAGTCATTTCTTTGCCATTTGAGGTTTTGAACTCATATTTTGTATTTAAAATACAAAACATGAGTAACTGTATTCTGTTACAGTTACCATTTTAAAAGGTGGTATTCAGATTACAGTTACTTTGTTCAAATAAATGGATTACATGGCGGTCTTTTCCTGTTTCACATGTTAGGCTGTGCCCTCTCTATTTTTGGTAATTCCACGCTGGTGGAAACCCAAACAAAACACGCATTAAGAGGCTCTAATGTCTGTGTCTCAATCTCGCGGCCCATGTCACCTCTACTTGCAGCCGCATAATGACGTGAAGAAATATTTTAAAAAATTATTATTCAAAAAATGATTTAATATGAAGGCAATAGGCAGAGTGTTACAGGCATCGCCCTAAAGAATGTAGCATCATGGGCAGTGTAGTCCGTGCTGCAGGGAGAATGGACTGCCATACACGTTATGTGTCTGTGAGCGAGGGAGGGAGAAAAAGGAAAAGTCCGAGCTGTCACGGAGCAAAAACGGGAGCTGGAAGCATGTAAATATAATAATAACCACTGCAGCCAAGAAGAGTGCCTGACGAGCCCAGTTGTAAGTAAGCTATTAAGACTCAACTGTACACTGTGTTCGTGTTTTCCTCCGGAACAATAAGTTCTGTTGGAGCAGCCTTTCAACGCCTCTCTCTGTCTCTCGCTAGCAAAGTTGACCCAGAGAACAAAGTAAAGCTATTTTTCAGCTACGAGCCCGACATGAACCCGACGTATTAGCCAGAGGTCCCTTTACTACGGTTTGGAGCCACCGACCTGTTTTATATACGCGCGGAATAGTTTTCTATACGAGATCGCTGCAAAAAGTGCAGCCTTACCTAATGTCCACCTACTGTTACTTATTTATATTAAGATTTAAACATCTAGTTGGTATTGGTATGGAGAGTAGCCTTCAGTAACAGTAATAAATCAAACAGCAATAGTACATTCATGTAGATGTAAAAAGCTTGATAATATATTAAGTAATCCAAAGTATTCAGAATACGTTACAAAATACATTTTGGGGCATGTAATCTGTAATCTGTAGTGGAATACATTTTAAAAGTAACCTTCCCAATACTGATTACATTGGACCGCTACTTTGAATGGAGCCATTATGTCAGTTTTTATTTCCGCAGGAATGACGTGAATGTTTCTTAACGAACCTTAATCAAGCCTCTCCTCAGTGAGGAGGAAGGCGGGACTGTTAACACGGTTAGTGAAGACTGCTGAGCTTCATAGGCCTGGATCCACAGCCACACACACCCTGCATGCACACAGCATCAAACCTAAACTATAAATGTAAAGCCTGACGCTGCACAACTGTCTGCTGTCAGAGAAATGATGGGCCGAAGAGAGACTGGATGTCAGAAAGGAAGTGAGAGAATGACTGCGGCAGGAGGGAACAGACAGACTGATGAACTGAAGAATCCGCTTCATCATGTGGAAGCATTATTTTCCATTTTAAACGCCGGGATCTCATTCCCAAATAAAATTACCCTATTTGCATAATGTCAGGCTTTTAAATAGCCGTCCTCAGTTATTATGAATCTCATACATACGGCCTGTAGACTCACTTCTCTAGCACCCTCAAGAGGCTGTTATCGTCCATTGTAATCAGTAGTAAACAGAGCAACACAGATTATGTAGTCATCGTTCATCCTGTGAACGAGTGCACCTCAAAGCTCTTTTGCCAAAACTTAAACAAGTAACTGTGGAATCTAAATGTGAAGTCTCAAAGTCTCATCTCCCATTGTTGTGTCCATTCAGGGTCAAACAGGGCGTCCCAATCTCCAGTTTAACATTTGATATATTCTCTTTATATTCTCTTCTGAAATATGCAGTACCGTGCAGCAGTCTTGAGTCGTGTTCATTTCTTCATATTTTGCTTGGAATAATTGGAAATAGATCCAGTGATTTATTGAAACATGCAAACAGATGTGGAAATACAGTATATAAGACAGAGACAGAGTTTGTGCGACTGCATTGGCGTCATAGTGTGTTTGGGATCATTGTTATACTGAAAAATGAATCATTTGCTGCCAAACAGGTGCTTTACAGACTCTGTTGCATGGTGGATCAAATCTGATGGTCCTTTTCAGCATTCATAATTCCATCAGTTTTAATGGTGGACCTCAAACACCACTGGCTGTCATGTAGAACCAAACCACGACCGAGCCTCCCCCAGGTGTTACAGACGCTCACTGCTGTACCTTTGACAATGACTGGGAACAAAATGTCAAATTTGGTTCCTCACTCAATAAAAACTGCTGATGCTCATTTTCAGTCGAGTTCTCAGCCTTGCCTTCCTGACAGCCGTCCTTCCTCTCAGACCGTTTCTGATGAGGCTTCAGTGAACAGTAGATCAATCAGATGAAGGTCCAGATGCATCTGTCTGGTCCTGTGTCCGGTCATTGCTGGATTTTTTTTTCCTGTTTCTTAAGGACACGACTTTCAGATACTGATCATCTGCTGAAGATTGGAGGTTTTTTAGGCCTCACACTTTGTCCTTTGTCCTCCACTTGTCCAGTTTCCTCAAATTTTTTCAAGACAACACTGCACACCATACTGAGATAAGTTTTTGACTAATAGATCTTTGGGAATCACCTTGTGGCACAAAAATAAAAAATGTATTAATTTTTCAGTGCTTCAGCTACGTAGCACCAAATCATGACAACAACCTTGAGATGCTTTATATTGTAAGGTAGACCCTACTATTATACATACAGAGAAAAACCCAACAATCATATGACCCCCTATGAGCAAGCACTTTGGCGACAGTGGGAAGGAAAAACTCCCTTTAAACAGGAAGAAACCTCCGGCAGAACCAGGCTCAGGGAGGGGCGGGGCCATCTGCTGCGACCGGTTGGGGTGAGAGAAGGAAGACAGGATAAAGACATGCTGTGGAAGAGAGACAGAGGTTAATAATAACTAATGATTAAATACAAAGTGCTGTATAAACACAAATTCAGGGTCACCTGATCCATCTCTAACTAAAAAGGAAAGTTTGAAGCCTAATCTTGAAAGTAGAGATAGTGTCTGTCTCCTGAATCCAAACTGGAAGCTGGTTCCACAGAAGAGGGGCCTGAAAACTGAAGGCTCTGCCTCCCATTCTACTTTTAAACACTCTAGGAACAACAAGTAGGCCTGCAAACCAGCGTACAAAGAAATGAGTGGAGGTCAGGACTTTTGCACAGTTCTTTGGGCTTTCATGGAGTTTTTTATTTATATTTCACACAGCATTCCAAATTTTGGAAGCAGCATTATGGATAAGTAAAAACAATTATAGCACAGGCTCGTTTGGACGTTACAGCACGTATAACAGAACTTGGTGGCTTTAAAAGAAGACCCTACCTGACCTGATTAGAGTAAGTGGAATTTTGGACCTGGTCACTGAAGTTCTTGGACCCTCAGGTCTGAACTTGGCATAAAATCCTTTGCACACTGCCATATTCACAGCAGGATATACTGCAGCTTGGAATAGTGACGTCTAAGATCTCATGTAAGTGGGCATTAGCAGCAGAACTCTGAATGCTGACAGAAACTAAACCTTTCCTTTGAGGATTATTGCAAAGATAAAGCCGGCAGCATTACATTCCCATGCATAAGGATGAATCACCCAGTGTGCTGGTTCCAGCATAAAAAGTCTACATGATAGCTGTGAAATATCTGGTAAAATGCTGCTTGTTGTTTAAGTGAGTGAACTGTTTTTACAGTGAAGCACATTCTTACAAAACCTTCAGCAAACCTTTAAATTCTCTCAGATTCTGTTCGTCGTCTTCTCCTCAGAAAAGATTCTGAGATAAGACCGAGAGAGGCGCAAACAAGAGCAAGCGCAGACATGAGTCAGGAATAAACAAGGTTACATGTGAATAAAGTTGTGAGGCAGAGTGTGTTTGGGGAGGAACGGGGAAACAAGAAGGAGGGGATGGAAAGAAAAGGAGCCGAAAAACAGGAAGATAAAAGAGCAGCAAACGGGGGCGAGACGAGTCTCCCGTCGCTCTCAGGTTTACACGAAGGAGGTAATTACAGAAGATGATGGAGAAAGAAATGGAGAAAGACAGAGGGATACAGCTAGAGAGGAGGAAAGCAGTGGATGTAAACTGGTTGGTGTGGGGAGAGAAGGTAGGAAGGACAAAGGGAAGAAGAGACAGGAAAGAAGTATGTGGGAAAACAGAGGTCTGTCACAAACGATGCTAAATCTAAAACATCCTGCAGCAGGACAGAAGAATGTGAGCTGTGAGCCAAGCTGGACCCAAAGCAACAACTGCGACTCAGTCAGTATTCAGCAAACGCTAAATAAAAAGAGGGGACGCTGCAACTTAGCAGAGGGGAGAGAGAAAATCGAGTAACGGATAAAAAGGTGTGAATCAGGAGTAACAGCATCTCTTCTCCTGCCTCCCTCGCTGATGGACGGCTCAGCAACACACAGCTACAGAGAGACAGAGACGCTGTGGAGCTGCTCCATGTTTGTGCTGCCATCCTGCAGAAGGTGGCGCTGTTTCTCATCAATGTTTGAGGCACTTGCTGCACGTCAGGAGGGAGTTTAGGTTTTTGCCTTTATTTGTTTATTTTTAATCAAGATTTCTTCATTTTCTTCATCTTAAACATTTTAAATAAACGGCTGTCCTCTGACCTTTTACATGTTTATATTTTGCATTCGTTTGTCAGATGCATTCACACTGATCTCAGCTTCAAAGAAGCAGCAGGAGGTTTAGTACATGTGCTGCTGGAATACTCTGCAGTGCAAATAGCTTTGCAAAAAACTATTGTTCAAAGTACACGTGTTTACTTTTTTTCACATTCTTGTATAAAATGTGAAGCGATTGAAGAAATCTCCAGTTCTTAACAGATGACGTCCTCAGCTCTCAGTTATATATATTTTATTTTGAAAGTTGGAGGAAGCTGTAGCCCTCATTGGTTCTGGGAGGGAATGATGCTGGTGGAGGTTTGTCCAGTGGTTCCACCTTCACCTGATGATGGTGGTGCTTTGACTTGGAGGTGTACAAATAAACCATATTTAAAGATTATTTATTTTTTTAGTACTTTTTGCATGTTGATGATTTGAAAGGAAAAGTTTATTTAATAAAAACAGAGTAAGTAAAGTAAGTAAACTTTTATTTGTATGGCACCTTTCAAGATAAAAATCACAAAGTGCTTCACAGAAGCTAAACCATTAAAACAAAAATCAACCAAAAGCAAGTTTAAGAAGATGAGTTTGTAGCTGTCCACAGATCTCAGGCTGAAAGCGAGACAGTTCCAAAAGCTCTGTCGCCTTTTGTTTTCAGCCTTATGTCATGGACGACCAGCAAGCCCTGATCACATGATGGAGAGAAGAGAAGAATGATTAAAACCTGTTAAAAATAATGGAATGTTACAAAATAAACGATGAGTAAATTTGGCATAATGTGAGAAATAAAAGAGACAATTAAAACAAATTCATAAAAACATGTATGAATATATTTCCTCCTGTTTCTAAATACACAAATCAATTTTTTAGAAAAAGTCTGTAAATACTGGGCAAACTGGTTTTTAGGAAGTATTGTCAGCAGCTTGAACGTCTCTTTTTGAATTATATATCATATTTGAGTATTTTGCAATCATTAACATAATTCATGAATTACCTCGTTGTGTGTTATGTGTGTCCTGCAGGCTGATTGAAGGTAGATAAATATTTCGGTGCTGCCGCAGAGACTCGAGGTCTCTATGCAAACATGATGTGATGAGAAGAGGCCGACCTGCTGTCCTCAGACCACACACACGCGCACGCACACACACACGCACACACACGCACACACACACACGCACACACACACACGCACACGCACGCACGCACACACACGCACACACGCGCACACACACGCACACACACAAGCAGACGGCTCTGACCTTGAAGGAAAGACCAAAGCTTTTAGTCTTTCTGTGTGTCTGTCTCCCTCCTGCTGTGTTTAAGGCCTGTTGGATCGCTGAGTGTTTCCAAAGACAAACACCTCCTCAGCCTGCAGCAGGACGTCACTGAGCCCTCAGGTCAGGATGTTAGACTCTTAGCCTCCGTTCTTTAAATGAGCTGAAAGTGATAGCTGGCGTGTTTCCACTGGGACGCTGCAGGATGCAAGCTGCCCTACAGGAGAGGCCTGAGGACACAGATACAGGTCTCATGCTGCTGTTTGAGCGCATGGATGTTTTTCATGAAGTGGGCCTGTGAGTGGTCCTGTCCCCTGACTAGCAGGATAAATTTGATTTTCTTAAAGCATCAGCGCCTCTTATTCCTTTTTTTCATTTGGTGGGCTACACAACAACGTGTTCACAGTGCTTTGAAATGTTGTACTGGCTAATAAAATGAAATGTATACCCAGCACCACGCAAACACCTGCAGATCCCACACTGCCAAAAATCTCTGGATTCTTTGATTGATGATCAGTTTGACACAACCAACAGCTTTAGTGCTTTTATATAGAGTTTGTCTAACGGCTGCTCTGTGAACACATACTCCAGATGTTAGGCTCTACTCTCAGAGGATTCCTCCATACTGGCCACTCTGCTCTCTGTTTCTAACAGCAGGATGGTTCATGTGGAACGGAGTGAAAACAAACTCCAGGTCTTGTTAAAAAGATGCGCTTAGTGTTGTTTCAACTGGTTTTTGATGACTTTGTTAATAGCAGGGAATATTTCATGGGCCTTTCAAACATCACAGGCAGCAGCTGTAAAGAAACTGAAGCAAAGCACTAATTTGAATGTGTTACATATATGGAGGTAACCTGCAGGCTGTGCTGATGTTCTTCTCTGCAGTCTTTGTTCCAGACCGCCACTTCCTTCCCCGCTTTGTTTTTATTTGGATTCCTAAAATGCACATTTCCTCTTTAATATTCATTCTGTTTAATAACAATTTCCACACTTGAATTAAACACTTTTTTGCCACCTGCTTGTGCTGCTCCCCCAGCTCCTTCTATTTTTAAAGTCCACATCATTTCCTGTAGTTAGCCTAAAACAACAGAGGCTCGCACTTTGCCAAAGGCGTGGAGGTGCGGGAAACGGACGGGAGAGCCCCACAGATAACGGAGATGATGGAGCGCCGCAGAAATGTCAGAGGTTTACCTCCTTCTCGGAGCTTAAGTGCCCTTGAGCAACATGCCGAACCTCCGTCAGGGAGCAGTTAGCTGAAATAATTTGGTGCAGAAATGAGCTCCATCCTCAGAGTCAGCTGGGACGCCTTAAATGGTTTTTAATGGGTTTTGGCTTCCGGATAGCAGCGACTTACTGGCAAATGGGACCAAGTTAAAGGAAGAAATCCACCATAAAATACAATTTCCATGCGTGTTGTTTCGTTCATCAAAGGGCTCAGTTTGAGTCCTGAACCTGAGCTTCAGTGTAACTGAACACAGCACGGTCATATTAAACATGTTCAAGCATGAGTGTGAGGCACAGAGGTGCATTCTGGGTGTTTTTGATATCCCTGCACTGCTCACAATGTAAACACTGCAACCAGCAGTGGCTTCATTAGAATAAAGAACAATTCCAAGATGTACTGGCTGATAGATGCAATCAACGAAAACAGCAGCGTCTGCTGTGACATTTACAGTTTTTAATGCACTCGTTACCTAAAGGAAAAATCTGCTGTTGTTCAGTCGTTTCGAGGCTTTTGTGTTTCTGAGGGTTGTAATAATGAAGGAAGTTTAAAGTGACTCATGATTTTTACATGAGTCACTTTAAAAGTTTGTGTTTTTCAGCTGTGATATGCACTCTTTGAAACCTCTGTGTGGAAACCTAAAAGGCTCTCTTAATCATATTCATTCTCCTTTAAAAATACAAATTAAACAGGAAAAGTTGGAAATGTATTAAAAAATACTGGAGATGAAAACCGTCGGTTTTATAGACAAGGTATGAAAAACTAAGACGGGTCAGCAGGGTGCAGACATCAGACAGAAGCAGCTCCCGGTGAAGCATTTCTGCTCCAATCAGCAGCTGTCCGTCATGGCGAGCTCTCCAAACACGCGAAATGAAAGAAGTGCAGATTTGTTTTTACAAAAATTAGCTTCCTGAATTTTTTTGCGCTCCTTTCCTGACATCCAACATTTTTTACCCCTATAGTCTCTTCCCCATCAGGATGGCACCACCTCCGGTATTGCCTCAGTAGGACTAAAATCATCCTTTGCAGGGAGGTTCCAGCATATTTTTAATCCTTTTAAGCCCATCTTTGCGTAACTATTTTTAAATCCTGGTACAATTACAACCACATAAGCTAGTGCAATCCTTTTCTTCCACAAATGGCTTTTTGCAAAAAGCGCGTAAAAAGTGGTGGCAACAACAAAAACATTACAGATCCAGAAACACGATCTGATCAGCTGTTCATAGCACTTCCTACGTTGGACTGTCCACCATTACCATTACCAAACTGGAATTGGGAAACTGGAAAAATTAAACTATGAAGACACTCAAAATAAAGTTCCTGTGACTGGAAACTTTTTTGTGCAGCTTTTTTGCATTTACAGTTTTGAGGGATAAACCTCTGAAATTTCTGTAACTACAAATATGTGTAAAAAAAACAAAAACGACAACAACAACTTTTTTTGTAGTTTATTGCACTTATTTTCAGTGTATGACTTAATGCATACATGTTATTCATATTTGTGATATAACGGCTGTATTGATGTCCATCAGCTTGAAATGCTCCCAAAAATGTCACTACAGCAGGTAAAAATGTAAAGATAAGCTCTGGCAGACTTGGATCTATGGTGGGTTTTAGGCGGGGTGGCACAGAGGAGGAACACGCTGAGGAAGGCAAGTGAAATCCAAATATTTCTTCCACAATAAATTTGATTTCCGGTTTCATGTGAAGCCCAAGTATAGTTAGTACTTTATGAGAAGTTTCATATTTGTGTGGAGTGAATATTTGATTGGTCAGTCAGTCGTATTTCAGGCAGCAGGTGGTTTGTTGCGCTCAGTCTTTCACAGTTTTATTAGGTTGTTTTCTTGTTACTGTGAAGTTTTTTTCATCTCCTTCTTTGTAGTATAAATCCATTTTTTCTGTGCATAATTAAGTTTGATGTCTCCTGTATGATGCCCGAGTCTCTGTTCACTAATTCTGCTGTTTGAACAGGTGTTAGCATACGCAGGTGCAACTTTTGGAAACAAACTGATTTGTTGTTGTGTCTTCAAGATGTTTTTGAAATGCTCTCTGTACAGTTCAGCAGGCAGCATATTACTGCATCAAACTACTTCCTGTTACTGTTCTGGTCGCGTCTCCTGCTGCGTCTGCTCTAATCTCCTCCTGCAGGGAGGCGCAGATCGTACTCCGCTCCTCAGCTCAGCAGCTTGAATTTTAAAAACAGCTCCACTGAGAAAATGTAATAAAACTTCACTGTTGAGAGGAGCCGACCGTCCTGAGGCGTGATTCCAGCTGCTGCTCACAACACACACACGAGGCATCAGGTGTGTGTGTCTGCACCAGTGACACACACACACACCTGCAGATTCACACACATACATGCAGCCTCGTATACACACAAACTGGCGCTCGGCTTCTTGCTGCAGGTGTTTTTGGGTTCAGACTTTGTTTTAGGCTTTAAGTTTGTTTGTGTGTTTGCGGTACTCGTGGGATATTCCCTCAGTCCAGTTTCAGGCAGTCGAAAATCACGCCAACAAGGCCTCTACGTGTTCCCCAAATAACTGAACCCCCATGACCCCAAGTATCCCGGGGTCTCGGGGAAAGAGTGCAGCAGGAGAATGATAGAAGTGTTTGCAGCGATGTGTTCAAAGTGAGGAGAGAAATGAAGATGAGGCTTTTTACTGGTGGACCTACGGTCACGCTGTCACTTATGGCCGTAAGATAATAGCTGCAGAAATGGACTTCCTCCAAAGGATTCCTGGATTCTCAGAGATCAGGTGACAAACATAGAGAGAGTGCTAAATCTCTAAGCTCAGTTACATCTGATTAGGATGCCTCCAGGACTCATCCTGGGGGAGGTGTTGCAGGCACGATCGACCAAGTGGAGACGCTGAAGCCAAAGTGTCATTATTTCCAGAAGAAGAGCTGGAGGAGGAGATCAGCGGGAGGGACATCAGAGCATCTATGCTTAGACTCCTGCCACACACCCAGACACACAGTAGAACATGGGTGGATGTTTCAGGGACATGAAGCTGCTTGAACAGTAACACGGCCTCTCCTTTAGTCAAAAACCAAGTTCCTGTAAGGCAGTGGGTCTGACACCCACCCCACAGTTATCACTGAAAAAACTCCAAGTTCATTTTAGTGAAATGAAGAGCATCAGCAACATGTCGTTGTTTCAGCTCTGGTTCCTCCGTGTTTTACCCCTGATGCCCACGGCCCGCCCGCCGTAAGGTAACTCGTTAAGTTCATGATTTAAAATGAGCTTGAAGTAACACACTAAGTGTTAAAAATGTCAGGGTTAGTGTGTGTGTGTGTGTGTGTGTGTGTGTGTGTGTGTGTGTGTGTGTGTGTGTGTTGCAGCACTGCAGTACTGCGGTGAATCTCCAGCTGATCACATTTCATGCAGGTCAGATTGTTCTCAGCAGAAAAGCGAGATCGTTTCTTGTTTGCTCAGTGGGATTTGGCTGATGAGACCCGCTCGTCTCAGGTTGCTGTGGCCATGTTTGTTCTGCTGAGAAACAAGTAAGCACCGTCGTCTCGTCCCTCCTGCTGTTTCCATGTTTTTGATATTCTTCTGTGAAAGCTGCTTGAGGACATGAAGCCAGGGGCCATTCCAAGGTTTTTTAAATTAGAGATGGCACGATACCACTTTTTTGTGTCCGATACCGATATCATAAATTTGGATATCTGCCGATACCGATATGAATCCGATATTGTGTTTTTTAATCAATAAAACTGTTTTTTTTATATCTTGCTGCATTTTGTATAAGTTCATACTCAAGTTTAAATAAACAACAACACTAAAGCTATTCTGTTATACCTGTGTGTAAAAATACACTGCACCCAAAATATTTCATAGTTCAGCAACACTGATCAATCTAATAAACCTTCTAACTTAAAAAACTTAAACCTGCTCCATCCTCCCTATTCTGGTATTTTAAAGAGTACTTAGCAGAAATATTAAGCAACCTAACTAATAGGGTTGCAAACTCCCAGCAAAAAAATAAATAAAAAAATAGGGAACCACCCCCCACCCTCCACCTCATGATGCTTAATCGATGTAATCAACTTTAATTTGATGCAGGGGGAAAAAAAATGCACAGAAACAAATTATTTTTCAAGAATAATTAAATAGATTCAAAATCTTTCTTCTACAGAATTGCAGAATTCACAGACGGTACCTTCCCAAAGGAAAAAGTAGTATAGCTTACTAGGGTATATAGACTTAACAGTTACTATATACAGTAATGGACTTCTATACATTTTACATCAGATTAAAACTTTGGGTGTAAGATTCAGATAATTATTTATTAAAAGCTCGACATTTTAAATGAGAATAAGAAAGAAAAGTATGTCTTTGTGCCCCCCTTTTCCCTGTTAATGCCCTGTCGGCCCCCCTGGCTAAACTTTGCTAGATCCGCCCCTGCACAGTTACCGGTGTTGTGCCAAAAACTGATTTCCAATGTTTCTGTGTATTTTTTATATGTAATATCTTTACGTATCTTCGTAAATAGACTTCGGTGAACAGGGTTTACAAAGGGGTTATATAGAGAATTAAAAAATTATCCATTTTTCAAGTATCTTTACAACTCTGTGTTATTGTACTTACATTATAACCAATCCGGTCCTTTATCCCCACTTAAAATATTTTTACAGAACTATTGTAATATTTGCTGCCATTTCTGCTGTCCTCTTGGCCAACTTACTCTTACAAAAAACATTTTTAATGTTAACGAGATTTGTTTTAACTGCATAAATAAAGGTTATATAAACGTCACTGCCAAAAACTGATTGCGGCTTCTACCTTGTTACACGAATGTTGTTTGTGGCTCAAGATGACTTTATGTCATCCATAAGGGATGCATTTGACATATGTTTCACATATTATAGCCCAACAACTTACTTATAGCAGTTTAAATACGAGCAATCAGTTTTTGGCAAATACCGGAAATCAGTTTTTGGCAGACAATCACTTTTTGGCACAACACCGGCCGTCAGCTACAAAAGGATCCTGGTGTAGAAAGTAATATTAAATACATTCTAACAACAGCTTATCAAGCTTAAACGTGCTGCTGTTGTTCAGCCGCTGGTTTCCTCTTTCTGGTGCGAAGTGGGCCAAAAACAAAGAAGAGAGACGGACTGGCGACAGAAAAGCCGATCAGCTGATCATTAAGCAGTTTCAGGATGGAAGTAGCAGCAGGAGAGGGAGAGAGAGAGAGAGGCAGTCGCTCCATATATCGGTTGTTAAGCTTAACGTGGGAACGCTTTACAAACATTCAGAGATGAACTTACACACTTGCTTTACTTCTCTCTGGGATAACTTCCTCGGAGATGAAATGCTGGTTTGGTAGCGAGGCTACAAATACACACAGCCGCTCTATCACATGAGGCATACTGCTGCAACGTGCTACGGTTATGAGCCGAGTTACGCTGTGTTGCAAGTTTTGTGAGATGCTTTTTTTGATATTTAATGGATCGGATTACATTTTTTATTTTTCGCCGATATCCGATCCAGTAATTTAGGTCAGTATCGGACCGATACCGATACGTAATATCGGATCGGTCCATCTCTATTTTAAATCAGGTAAACCAAAGAGCAAAAAACCTCCATCAGACATAAAGACAGTGCTGAAAATTGGCTTAGAAAACACTGGGCATGGTTTCAGTGTTGTGCATGGATATTTTAATATTTTAATGGTGCAGGAAACAATAAAGAGAACGATTCCCAAGAGCAAAGGTTAAACATCAGACATCAGAAAGTCATGTCTGTTTCTCAAGTCGCATATTTACATATTTAAATGAAAAAATCCAAATTAAATTTGAGTTCTTATGGCTACTGTGCAGAAATCTTGAGCTAACCCTCATTTCTGTGTGTTTTGATTGAAACGTGATAAATAGACGCAGTTATTTTCTGAAACGTGCTCTCAAAACAAGTTTCTCCAGTTCCTTTTGTATTTGGTATGATCACTTTTTTCTTTTCCATCTCTGAGGCGACTTCCTGTAATTTCTTTAAGGAGGCTTCAGGAAAAGTTCTTCAGGCATCTTGAAGTTCATTCAAAGCTCTGCTCTGGATGTTGGCTGCTTTTAGATCTGTTTTCCATCACGATGACCCCACACTGCTTTAATGATGACCTCCAAGGAGGCCGATCCATGACTGATGGTGTTCCATTGTTGTGGTTTGTTTCTATCCAGGTGCACTTTTACTGCATTGCCAGTGTGTTTGGGGTCACTGATATGTTGAAAAGTAAAGCCGCTGAGAATCTGGAAAGGATCTCTTTTGTTCTCTGTTCATTTTTCCATCAGTTTGAACAAAATCTCCAAACCACTGGCTGCAGATCAGCCCCAAACCACAAGGAAGCCTCCGCTGTGTTTGTCAGATGGCTGTAGACGCTCTCCTGGGCACCTCCCTACATACTGACAACCTGTTGAACCAGAAGTTGCACAAATGATGTGCTTTTGCAAAAGGCTCCTAATAACAAAGTGCCTAAAGATACAAATACAAGATCTAAAATTGGTTCTTTGCTAAGCTGTCTGTTAGAATAGAACAGAATAATCCTTTAATTGTCCCACAAGGGGAAATTTGGTTGTAACAGCAGCCAGAAAGACACATATACAAACAAACAGGACACAGAACAGAAACATACACAATTTTTCTTACATATTTACATTAAGGACAATGGTTACTATATACAGAGTACTGTACAGTTATTAAATTAAATATAAATAACTACAGATAAGAGGCAAACCAGGTTGTAGTGCGAATCGGTTGATTAACTTATTGCAGTTACAGCGCTAATGTAAACATCTATGTTTGTTGGGAGCAGTTCTGATTGTACAGTCTGACAGCTGCAGGGAGGAAGGACCATGGAACGCTCCTTCATGCATCGAGGATGCAGCAGTCTGTCACTGAAGGAGCTCTGCAGTTCAGCAGCATTTACATGCATGGGGTGGGAGACTCTGTCCATCAGAGATGTTATTTTGGCCAGAGTCCTTCTGTCTCCCACCACCTGCACTGGGTCCAGGGTGCATCCCAGAACAGAGCTGGCCTTCTGATGAGTTTATCCAACCTCTTCCTCTCAGCTGCCGATAAACTGCTGCTCCAACATACCACACTGTAAAAAATGACAGATGCCACCACAGAGTCATAGAAGGTCTTTAAAAGCGCTCCCTGTACTCCAAATGACCTCAGCCGCCTCAGCAGGTAGAGTCTGCTCTGACCCTTCCTGTAAAGAGCATCAGTGTTCTGGCTCCAGTCCAGTTTATTATTCAGGTGAACACCCAGGTACCTATAAGAGTCCACTATCTCAATGTCCACTCCCTGGATGTTCACCGGTGTCAGTGTGGTGGGTCTGCATCTCCGGAAGTCCACCACCAACTCCTTGGTTTTCCCGGCGTTGATCAACAGGTGGTTCTGCTGACACCAGTCAACAAAGTTCAGAGTCCACTGTCTGTACTCTGAGGCGTCCTCACCTGTGATGAGGCCGACTATGGCAGAGTCGTCAGAGAACTTCTGTAGGTGGCAGCGTGGGGAGTTGATGGAGAAGTCTGCAGTGTAGAGGGTGAAGAGGAACGGTGCCAGCACAGTTCCCTGTGGGGCCCCCGTACTGCAGACCAGCGTATCAGAGACACAGCCCTGTGACCTCACATACTGTGGACGTTCTGTGAGGTAGTCCAGTATCCACTGGGACATGTGGTGGTCCAGCTCCAGCTTGCCTCTCAGAAGTCGTGGCTGGAAGGTGTTGAAAGCACTGGAGAAATCAAAGAACATGATCCTCACAGTGCTTCCAGGCTTCTCCAGGTGAGTCAGAGCTCGGTGCAGGAGGTAGATGATGGCGTCCTTCACCCCAATGCCAGGCTGGTAAGCAAACTGTAGTGGATCCAATGAAGACCTCACCAGGGGGCGCAGATGGTTTAGAACCAACCTCTCGAGGGTCTTCATCAGATGCGATGTCAGGGCTAACGGCCTGTAGCTGCTATTACTATTACTCATTTAAAATATTGCATGAAAGTGTGGCTCCTTGGAAATATAAAGAAATGAGGGGTTGTTCTTGACCTTTGCACAGCATGGTATGTGCATTAGTTATAAAGTATGACTATGAAGTCTCCAACAAGGATCTGCACTCTGTGTTCACCAGCTGGGCCACGCAGCAGATAGTGGCAAATTTGGGCTAATAGCAATAATGATGCTAATGCAAACAGCTAGCTAGGAGCAGCTGATTTTTCAGACTTTCTGGGTAAAAGGAGACATTACATGTGCTGTGACATCTTCTAGCCTAGCATGCATGACAGTGCAGTAACAAAAGTACAAGAATTACAGGAATGACTAACTTCTGCTAAGCCTGTGCAAGTGATGACAGCAGTTTGTAACAAACAGCCAATAAACAGCAGTGTGGCAACAGGAAGTGAGCCTCACCTGGTGTCACACAGGTCAGCATTCATGTTTTTTTTTTAGTTCAGCGACCGAAGTTTGGTTTTGAAGTTGCCACTAAAGTCGTGCTGTTTTTGCTCCCAGCAGGTGGCGCTGTGCTTCAAATGGCATAGATGACCTTTAAGCGCTGAGCACATTCGGCATTTAATTTCAATCCTTCTCACTCTGCTCTGCCAGAATATGTTAGCTACGCTGCACTGTGTGTGTGTGTGTGTGTGTGTGTGTGTGTGTGTGTGTGTGTGTGTGTTGCATCTCCCCCATATGCTTGTGATCCCCCCAACACAAACACACACAAACACATGCGCGTGCTAAAATCAGCAACACACAGCAGCAGAGTGACAGCATGAAACCCCGGTTGTCATAGCAACACCTCACTTGACTCCAGCAACCACCCTCCTTCCTTATGCCCCTCCCCTCCTGTTACACAGCAACCGTCTCCCAGCAACATCCTCCTCCCACTCATCTCGTTCTCTCTATAATTGTCTCAGCGAAGTTGATTATTAGAAACATGAACAAGGGAAGGAAACAGGATGGAGGAGAAAAGGAGAGGAAAGGAGGAGAGGAATGATAAAGAGGAAAAGCAAAGCTGCTGAGGCCAGAACCATCCCATCTGGAGGTGATTCTGAGCAGAGCTGTCATGCTTGACATTAAAACACACGATTACCACTAACAACTTAACCGTGATGTCATTAAAGATGCACGTCGGGGCCTGGCATAGATTACATGTTGCAGTCACCTCAGAGTGTTGCATGTGGGACAGACATGTAGGTTTGAAGCCATGACTGTAAGAGGTTATGGCTGGGCGCCTGGGTCAGCTGTTAGAGGAGGACAAACCTCGATCCAGCTGCTGTCTGTGAAGCAGGAAACACTGAGGGTTTCAAGCATCTGCTGCTAACGTCTTCCTCCTGCTTACCTTGGGTGACCTTCAGAGTTCTCGTAAAAGCTCATTTGCTACCTGATCAATTTCAGGTATGTTTTCACACAGTGACGTTACACATCCTTGTTAATATATTACAGGAAAATGTTGTTTAAAACGATTTATGTAAATATGTCTTCCTCATGTCTGTCACTCTGTTCCTTTCCTGTTTTTTTATGGTGGCCTCACATGTGCAAACATGGAGAGCATAAGGCACAGAGAGCAGCAGTCAGGCCTCATACAGAGCAGAACAGGCATCAGTGACAGCACACACTGACTTAGACTCAGGAGGAAATTCGACGTTCACCAACTGCTAAAAGCAGCTTAAAGAGAAATTTAAACTGGCAGGCTTCAGAGGAGCTTGGATGATCTGCAGGGTTGTACCTGATGTCTGGTGTCTGTAGACACTTTGCTTGATTTTTGAATGCATGTTTGCACAAAACCAGAAACCTGGTGAGGAGGTTGGCCTGGATGATGGGTGCTCGCCTGACTGAGACAGCAGCAGAGTCAGGAAATAAGAGTCAGAATGTTTTTGTCCTTTATGTGGGGTTTGGTTTGTGCTGGGGGGCATTATTGGGGGCTATTTCTAAGCTGACAATATCTAGTGTTGCACATTGTTGGTGTCATGTGGAAGCAGAGAGGAAGGATTAAGGAAAGGAACTTGAATCTAAGCATCTAAGCCATCTTTTCATGGATTTTCATGGAAAAAGTCTTAATAATCATTCCACAGGAAACTGAAATGTGGGGACCGTCTCATATTTTTAGTTCTATTACTATGCTAACTATGCTATATACAACACTTCTTACCTCATATATCCCCAACAAACTACAAGAATCAGTGTCGAAACAGATTTCTTTACTTGTATTTCTTTTTCTGAAGAACATGAGGAGGGAAAAAGAGAGAAAAGGAAAAGAATGAAGAAGAGGAGGAGGGGAAGAGGGCAGCTTATGAGAAGTAATGATGAATTATAGAAGCTTGCCCCCAGGCTGAAGAGTCACTGTGCAGGGAGGGATGGAGGGGGTGAGTCAATGATGGATGGAGAAAAAGACAGAGAAATGAAGTGCAATAGGAAAAAGGGGATGGAAAAGGCTAATAAAAAGAAGTAGCCCAAAGCAAATGTTGAAAAAGGGAAGAGTTGGGAAAGAGGATAAAAGGAGGAGAGGGACGAGTGGCCAGAGAAAAGATACTGACGGGTGACAGGAGGAGGGAGAACCATGTGTGGGTCAGTGCATTCTGTCACACAGCACAAAACTATGTAAAGCCCCAGTTCCTGTTGCCATGGAAACCAGGAAAGCTCTTTCATGTTTCACAGTGTTGCCCACGGTAACTGTCATGAGATTGAATTATCGGCAGTAATTTTAGAGGAATAAGCAGAACCTGGGTTCTGCTCCAGCTGTTTTTGGATGTTTCCTGAAACCTGCACATCTGGGCTACATCTGCAGTGAAAATATTCAGCTCCTGGAACTTTGGGGCTGTGAGAAACATCCTGCCTGCATCGTGTCTAAAACATATCAGCTGAATAACACTGAGAATTATTCTTATCTGCTCTGAAGCATGACCCGGGGTTCCTGTGAACCTGAAACAGGTGTCTCACTGAAAAAAAGGTGACAGTCAACAGTGGGAGGAGCCACTGGGTTTCCCGCTGACGTTTCCCATTTATAGAGTTTGACCTCCGACACAGGAAGCTCTCCGGGATAATGGACTGGGACGTATGGACCAAAACCAATAAACAGATAAACAGAAATACACATTCTGTGTTTGCTACTGATGAATATAAAGTGCAGATCATCTGTGATGTCACAGGTCATATTTAAAATCTGTTGGTGTCTCAGTCAGGAGCTGCTGTGGTTTTCAGGACACAGAAAAACTATTTTACATCTTTCTATCGGATATTTAAAATAATAATGCTCTCATTACTAATAGGATAGTACAGTGTGTGCAGTGTTTTTTTTAAGTGGTTTTGTATAACGTTCAGCTCAGAAACAATCTGTGTTACCTGTAGTAGACGTCATAGGCCACACCCACTGCAGACATACAAGCTAAAGCGGTGCTCGCCTGTGGACGCTCAGCAGCAGCACAGATTTTACACTCCTGGAAGAATCGATAGTGGACGCTTTTAACCACTTCCCCTGCAGCCGGACAGATCTTTCTGAAGAGGAGGTGAAAGTATTGCATTACACCAGATTACTCCATTACTCCATTCACAAAGACGAGGGGAGGTTTTCATGTACTGCTGCAGCTGGTTAGTTTGTGCGACTCACTGAAAGAGTCCGTTAGGCATTAAAACATCACTGCTGTCGTCTGTGTTTTATGTTTCTGAGTGATTTCCTGTCGTGTTGTTTCCACAAATAAGTGAACAAACTTCAAACTTTGAGTATCTGACCAACGCTGTGTGTCCCTCTGTGCTGCAAATAACGAAATATTTCATGCAACATATCAGACTTTAGTGATGTAAAATAGGAAAATGTTGTTATATAAATGTCTCATACCAGCCGGCCTTAACAACGTACCACCCCTGCAGGTTTATGCTGTACCTGTGACTCCCTGATATATCAGCCATCACTGGCTTTGTAGGCGATGTCTTACCCGTTTCTACCAGTGCCAGAGGCAGATGGTTTTTCTGCCCTTGTGTTTTATATTTCACAGTGAGTGTGTTTCACAGCAGGCAGGAACTCAAAAACTTTGTTGCTTTGTACATGTGAAGTTTACATGAGACGTTTTCAGCCTGGAAGCCCAAAACAGCCTCACAGCGATTCTGAAATCAACACAAAGAATCAAGAATCGATTGATTATTATTATTGATTATTGTTGTTCTCTCAGATCTCTCATGTACTGATCGACTTCTTCTTCTTCTGGCTGCTCTTCTTAGATGTTCCCTCAGCCACCCTACCCCTTTGATTCTCTTCTATCACATCAACTCTCGACATGTCCTCCTTCACTACATCCTTGGATCTTCTCTCTCTTCCTCTTTTCTTCCTGCCTGGCAGCTCCATCTTCATCATCCTGTGTATCCACTTTCCCTCCTCTGCACATGTCCAAACCACCTCAACCCTCTGACTTCCCGTCCGTCAACACTGCAAACATGAAGGGACTGATTCATGTTCATGTAATCTGTCTGTCCTTCATTTTTACTGATCACTACATGAAATTAATATTTTCATAACTCATTTGGACTATTTTACACTTTAACAGTGGAAAAGTGCTGATTTGGACATGGAATTAAGTTGTTGCTGTTCAAGCCTCACACATCACAGATTTTTACATCTGCATCATTCATCATCTACAAACTGCAATCAAAGCTCAAAAGAAGTTGTTTGTTAGCTTTATAAGAAGATGATAGTTAAACAGCTCTGTCTTCTTGGTTGCCATGGTGAAATAAGTCTGCACATACATGCCTCAGACAGAAATATGCTTCCTATTGAAATTCGTCAGTTTCAAAGTCAAGCTGACACAACGTCAGATTTGAGTCCGTGCACTGCTTCCAGTTTAACCTTCGAGCCTTCACCTTTTATCGCTCACTCAGATATTTTCCAACAAAGAGGTTCCCCAAAGTAGCTCCTCACACTTCAGCGAGCCGCATCATGACAGCGTGTCACAACACTTCTGGCTTTCTTATCAATCGATCAGACACAAAGCTCCTTTTACATCATCAACGGCAGCTCTGGGAGCACAAGCACCAGTTTGTTTTTCAATAAGGAAACAACCGTAATGCTGTTGGACAGAAGATATCTGTATTAAATCCAGACGTTCTTCTTTGTCTGAGCTTCCTGTCTGCAGAGCCCAAACTGTGCTAATGTAGGCAGTAAGTTAGGACTCGTTGAAGCCTGGAATGAAAGAAGACACTGACTCAGGTAACGTTACCTGTATTTATTGATCACACAATCCCCTGAATACAGTGAAGCAGTGCAACAGTTCCACAGGCTTCTGTGCACCTTCAGCTGCGTGTGTCAGGTCTTCTGTAAAACAACATCACGTGGTGTTAACACACAGAAGTTCATGTAAGAGAAAGCTGCCTGCACTTTTTAACTACATGGATATGTTTTCCTTGATGTCAGTGAATGAGCACATGCCCGGAGAGGAGGCTTTGTTGGGAAATTTGGGTCGTTTGGCCGCTGGTGTCTCGCCCACTTTGGCTGCAGTCAGCTGCCACTCATCGTGCTGCTTCTGTCAGAAAACTGAAGCTGCTCCCTGCAGCCGGTCAGCATCTCCTCACCAAAACAAGAAGCACCAGGCTGGGTTATCTGCGACGATCGAAGAGATTCTCAGTTCATGGTCATGAGACACCAGCAGACTCTGTAATTTCTCAGAAGTCTCACGTCTGTTGCTGCTTTATTTAATTACCTGAAATAAATGTGTGACTTCTTTTTCGGGTCCTCAGCTAAAAATGAAGCTTGAGCTTCGCTGCTAATGAGCAGCTCTCAGTCAGTGTGGAAAAAACACATCCTCATACTCAACTCTATAGGCTGTGAAATATTCCTCCACAGAAATACAGAAATACAGAGCGATGGTCTCGTTTAGTTTCTCTTGTTTTTCCAAGAATGGTTTTTTTTTACATTCTTAAATACAAACAATATCTGTAACATATGAATCAATTACTCAAAAATTAAAGTGTGTTTTGTTTTACGGTGCGGATAATGATGATGATTTGAGCAAACACGCTGCTCGTGTAAAACCTGGAGGGTGCGGTCAATTTAACCACTTCACAAATACAAAACAAACCAAGACGTTTGTGGAGTTTTTTTCTGTGACAGAGTTTAGTAATCATATCATGAAGCACAAGACGTCATTTATCATCTGTGCAGTGGGAAGTCTCACACTTCTTAATAACATTTAAATTTACAGCAATGGACTACACAGCAGTGGGTAATACATTTCATTGCAGTAGATGTCTTTCTGAAAGTGCTGTAGCTCATTCTGAGGATATAACTCTTCCACTGTTATCTTCTTCTATGTCACGTTCCAACACGCAGCTGGCTGCCTGTATCTGGCTACCAAACGGCCCCGCCCCTCCCTGAGCCTGGTTCTGCCGGAGGTTTATTCCTGTTAAAAGGGAGTTTTTCCTTCCCACTGTCACCAAGTGCTTGCTCATAGGGGGTCATCTTACAATATAAAGTCCCTTGAGGTAACTGTTTTTGGGATTTGGCTCCATATAAATAAAACTGAATTGAGTTTACATGTTTTTCTTGTGTCCTGGGTCTGCCCCGGGGCCTCCTCCCGGTGGGACATGCCCAGAACACCCCACCCTGGGTGCGCCCATGAGGCATTATATTTCTCAGCTGGCCTGGGAACATCTTGGTGTTCCCCCAGACAAGCTGGAGGAGGTGGCTGGGGAGAGGGAGGTCTGGGATTCTCAGCTTAGGCTGCTGCCCACGTGACCCGGCCCCGCATAAGCAGAAGAGGATGGATGGATGGATGGATGTTTTTCTTGTGTCTATGAGGCATCATTTTGAAACAGCTCTCATGTTGTCATGTAAAGACTTTGCTCAATAAAAGTGACCTTGAGAATTTTCTCCATCTTCAATGACTAAGGCGACATTGCCTAGCAAACAGTCCCTTTTTGTGTTCTTTGAAGTGTAGATGAAGCTGGTTTCAGAAGCAAAAAGGATGAACCTCATTACTGTTTTTATGACGATGGCCAGCAGGAGGCTCTGATTTAAATGGCATTGTGAGAAACGATGGGCCTGCAGATGACTGTATAATCATTTTAAATGATTTTCTGATGCGTGTGACAATGACCCGATCGAAGGTCTCTTTTCTGCTGTCATATACTTTCTGGCTCCATGAGACGAGAGAGAGAGAGAGAGAGCTCATCAGACTTTGTTGATGATGGTAGTTTATATACTTTTACCAATAGATGCCATCAAATTGGGCAACAGTGATAAAAAAGAGTTTAGATTTAGCTTTAAAGACTTTATGTTTATTCATTTACAGTTTATTAGCTGATGTAAAACTGCAGCAGAGAAGCAAAGCATCTTTGACACAGGAGCTGAAGTCTGTCATAGGAACACAATTATGCAGGTGTCCTTTTTTTCATTCTTATAGTAACAACATTTTTCTATTGTAGCCAAAGATGATAATGGCCAAAGGTTTGCCTGTAAAACAAGGTGGGTTTGTTTGTTCTTTGTTCTGAATTATTCAAAGCATACAAACTGCAAATATCTGAAAATTTAAATGAATCGAAATATAAAGAAACATTTTTCCTCCCTTTGTTCTAATTACCAAATTATCCTTAGAGCTGTGAACAAATTAGTGTGTTTTACAGCTCTGGTCAACATGAATTCACGTTTTTATCCCAATTACAAAAGATAGCTTCTTGCTTTTTATGTTTTCCACCACATTAAGAAAATAATAGGACCAGAAACCAACATCCACGCACTTCTGGTGTTTCAATTCAATTCAGTTTTATTTACACAGCGCCAAATCACAACAACAGTCGCCTCAAGGCACTTTATATTGTAAGGTAGACCCTGCAATAATACATACAGAGAAAAACCCAACAATCATATGACCCCCTATGAGCAAGCACTTTGGCAACAGTGGGAAGGAAAAACTCCCTTTTAACAGGAAGAAACCTCCAGCAGAACCAGGCTCAGGGAGGGCGGGCCATCTGCCGTGATTGGTTGGGGTGAGAGAAGGAAGACAGGATAAAGACATGCTGTGGAAGAGAGACAGAGATTAATAACAAGTATGATTCAGTGCAGAGAGGTCTGTTAACACAGAGTGACTAAAGAAGAAACACTCAATGCATCATGGGAATCCCCCAGCAGTCTACACCTATTGCATCATAACTAAGGGAGGATCAGGGTCACCTGATCCAGCCCTAACTATATGCTTTAGCAAAAAGGAAAGTTTGAAGGCTTAAAGGCTGTTGGTGGGAACGCCAACCCAACCCTTTTTGTCCTTTTATGTTTATATCTATACCTATATCTCTATATTTATTTATTTATCTTAATATTTATCTATCAATGTCTCTGTTTCTACACTCTTCTTCTATGAGTGCTTGTTGTTTGCATTTGCTGCTATGACAACTCATTTTCCCTCTGGGATTAATAAAGTCTCTCTGATTCTCTGACCAATATAGACTGGTGCAGTCTACATTGGTCTCTTTAGCTCATTACAGTGAGAAACTCAACAGTAAGGCCGTCTCTGGATGTTTGGTTGGGGTTAGCCTAGCCCCCAGTGGGCTGCACCATCTTTCCTGTGTGCTGGCCACCCCTCAGCCCCTGACTAATAAATGTAGTGCAGTAAGTAGAGCTTAATAAGCAGCAGACGTGGACATGCCCTCTGAGATGTGCTTGAGTAAAGTTTTCACGTGTTTTCTTCACATCTGTGGAGACCTCTAACACCTGCTGCTCTCTCAAAGTGTTTCTGACACTTTTACACGAGACTTTTCTGATGTTTTCACATATTTGGAATCAACAGAATCAACACTGAGCTCGCAGATACGTTAATGCTTCACTTTGAGGTCCAGCGGGGAGATTAAAGAAAGCGACGAAGGAGGAGGAAGTCCAGAGCTGTAAAAGTACAGAGAGAGAGAGAAGGCGATGAAGGAGGGCTGATGATGATGATGATGATGCGTCTCTGACGAGGCGCGAGGGTAGCAGAGAGCGGTGGAGGGAGGAGGACACAGAGCAGGAGAGAGAGGCTGAGGCAGCACTGGATCTCCGCTCGGCTCTCCCTCCCTCCCTCCCTGCCTCCCTCTCTCCGGTCTCCTCCCGGTGGTTGTTGTTGTTGTTGCCGCCGCGTTGATCAACAGCAGCAACGATGTGGTGCATCAACTGCGCCTCGGACAAAACGCCCGCGATCCTGCACAACAAGCTGCTGTACTGGTAAGATAAAAGCACGGGCGCGCGCACAACGGCGGACCCACTGCGTGTTTTCCGCCCGCGGTGCCGCACTGCCGAGCAGCTGATGCTCGTGGCTGTTAATGAATCGCGACGTTATTCAGACTAACGGCATCGTTACAGGTGATGTCACCGCTAATCACCTGTCATTTTGCGCGTGTGCGAGCGTGCGTGTGCGCCTTCTCCTGCCTACCTGTCTCTCTCTCTCTCTCTCTCTCTCTCCTGTCTCCCTTGGTGCATGTCTCTCTACCTTTCTGGTGTAGGTGTGTCGTTGCCGCAACTCGTAACGTGTCAAACTTTCCACGTGAAGGTGGCGCAGACGCAACGGAGCGCGCTGAGTGGGCACAAACGCAACTCGGGCCGCTGAATTAGAAGGTTTGAAGTGATTTTCAGTCTCTCTAAAAGAGACTTTGGACCTGTTTGGTCTCAGACTCGAAGTACCGAGGTCTGCGGTGCTCCTGATCTGCTCGTGTGGCAGCTTCATGTAATGTGCGTGGAAATCTAGACTCAGATGTGCTTTAGTGACTCCCCCTCCCTCTCTCTCCTGATGGGAGGTCATTAGGAGATGAGCTCAGTTATGGGCCTCTTGTTCATCAGCTGATTGTATCCACAGAGAGCTGGGATCACCATTAGATGCAGGATCGATCCCACTGCCAGCACTTTCACGGGCGGATTATGATACAGTGGCCCTCCGGGATCACAGTAACAAAGACACCAACATTCAGCCCTCCTGTTTCTGGTCATTCTTTAACTGTCGACACTCGCTGTTCTACCTTTTTGTGGTCCTTTTGCATCTTGTTGGAGTTATTTTTGTTGACATCACTTTGTTCTTGGTTAGTTTCTCTTTTATTTTTGTCTGTGTGGATGTTTTTTGTTGTTTTCTTCACTTTATGGTCACATTTCTGTCGTCACGTTGTTGGTTTTGGTTCTCGGGTGTTTTCTCTGAGGTCTGTTTTTGCAATTTTTTTTGCTGATTTTCATCATTTTTTGGTCATTTTGAGGTTATTTTTTAATCAGTTCTCAGTTTTTGTCAGTGACAGTGTGAAAACACTTATTTGACATTTCTGAGCTGATTAGCTGTTGTTTGTTTTCCATTTGTGGTTGTTTTACAGTCGGTGGATTTTGTAATGGTCTCCAGTTTTGTTTCACCTCATTTTGCGGATGTTTTGCATTTCTCTCTGTCGGTTTTGTGTCAGTGGTTGTCATTTTGCTGTCGCTGTTTTTATTTTGTGGTATTGTTGCAACTCATATTGGTTGCTGAATGTCTCACTGGTTGTTTCATATCACTTTGTTGTGGCTTTCTAGTTATTTTGTGGTAAATGTGCATATTTGTGGTTGCTTTGTGCTCAAACTGAAAGTGTTTGTGGTGATTTTGTGGGTCTGTTCTTCATTCCTCACGGTCACTTTAACTGTGGGGCTCGCTCTGGTATCCGTCATGCACACTGTGTATGTTTGTTTGCAGCCAACAGCACCCGAGTGGTTTGTTTTGATTTTATTTTCACATGAAGATGTAAAAACAGGAAGGATTAAATCAATAAATTTAGTTCTCTTGAAGCATGCAGGTCTCCTGTGCATAGAAGGTTTAATGTGATATTATTTTGAGAGACATCTTAGGGGACCAGTTATTGGATGTTTGTGTTGATAATGTCAGAAAAGAATCTAAAGGAATGAGGGCTAATTTCACAGTTAGCACCAATCACTGCAAACAGCACATTTAGCAGCATCTTTGTGTTGCTCAGAGGGTTTTGTGCTGTGGAGAATTTAGAATGACAGCCGTAGTTATGAGAATGAACAAGAAACGTGTGCGATAAAAACACTACAGAGAACGAACAAGCACTGAAACACAATCTGCCCTCATCTCTCTGAAACGACTGAGGCTGAATGCATTATGTGAACCTTTAAAACATCTTCGTGTCTGTTGGTTGTGGTGACTCCTGCAACAGCTGGCCTGGTGTCACACTGAAGACAGTGATGGATTGTGGGATATTCTGGGCTCTAAAGTGTGCAAGGAGGGAAGTGTGTGTTGTTGTTTTTCAGTTGTGAGTCGGTCTGACGGGCCGTATAGTTGTGCACCACAGTGGGTTTCTGTGCGCACGTTCTCTCCATCTCTGTGTGGGTTTCCTCCAGGTGCTCCAGCTTCCTCCCACAGTCATGCATGCTTGTTAGGTACATTGGTGATTTTAAATTGGCGGTGGGTGAGGATGTGAGCGTGAACGGTGGTCTGTCTTGACGATGGACCGGGGAGCTGTCCGTGGTGCTCCCCGCCTCTCGCTCAGTGTCAGCTGGGATGGTCTCCAGCTCCTCGTGACACACGATGGATGAATGGCTGTGGACGTGTTTGTGGTGTTTGTTTCCAGTTTTTCCTTCCGCCTGTTTGTCCTCTGACATTGTAGACGCGATATATTTTCCACTGCTGTGCCTCTACTCAAACTGACAGAGAGATGCTGTACAGGAAAGAGTCAGAGGAAAAACACTGTACCTGTGGGAGAAATCCCGATATCATTTATTGTTCAAAGAAACACCTGAAAAATTGCAAAGCTATGATTTATTGCCAGGTTCAAACTCTTGAGACAGCAGACTGTTTTTTGAATCTTCCAGTGGAGCCAGGATATCAGCATTGGAGCTAATATCCGCTTCTTATTTCAGTGTTTCACGTATTGCCCCCCAGGCAATCATTAATGTTAGTCATGACCTTCATTATACCACCGGGAAGCAAGTAAATGAGGCTGACTTAAAGAAACCAGTGGGCCCTCCTATACAGCTCTAAGTCTGACTGTACTGAGTTTGGAAAAGTCTAAAAGAGGCAAGAAAATAAGACAGTGGACACATTAGCGGGACTGTCCTTCAACATTTTCTCTTTTCTCCTAAAAACATTGTTTATGTACTTTCTCTGTTTAAAGTGAAGTGAAGTGAAATTTATGTCGGTCAACAACAACAACAACAACAACAACAACAACAACAACAACAACACAGATGATCATTTTACATAAAAGTACTCAATCAAACAGTAACCAAAAAAGGAACAGGCTGAAGCCTTGCGGCTTATAATTATCCTGTCCTTTACCCCCATAGGAATAATCAAATCCTTAACCAAGAAAATAAATAGCATTGATAAATAAGTTATATAACAGTCTGAGAAGAAAACAATGATAAATCAAGAAATTAAACCAACACAAAGTTATTCATCAAACCAAATTTCGATAACCTTGTATGATACAAAATTTTAAAATCTTCCTGAAAATGACAAAGAAAAGCACATCTTCAGTTCATCATTAAGTCCAGTCCATAATCTCACCCCAAACTGACACACATCTATACTTAACATTGGTTCTCACTTTAGGTATTTCAAACACATAAGCCCCCTCAAATCATATTTTCCATCTCTTAGTTTAAACATACTTAAAATACAAATTGGAACATTATTTTTCATCACCGAAATATCATTTCTAAAGTTTTAGAATATATAATATCCATGAATTTTAACATAGATGATCCTACAAAAAACTGGTTGGTGGACTCCCCTATATCCAACTTTATTTATTATTCTAATAGCTCTTTTTGCAATTTAAAAATGGAATCCAAATATGTTTTGTATGTGTTCCCCCACATTTCCGCACAATAGGTCATATAAGGCAAAAAAAGGGAAATATACAATAAACTAGAAAGCGAAAATTTCAGAAGAAATTTTATGTGTGCCTATGCCGCTGCTAATCACTGTAGTTTGCCATTCATACGGCTACAGAGAGCAAAACTCAGAAGAGCAGCCATTCTCCACCATGAACTATGGTAAAACAAACACCGCTCACGCTCACAGATGACAGCTTACAGTTTTGTGTAAAGATGAAGTGACTTCAGTACAGCGCCGATTTGCAGACGCTGTGCACAGGTTCATGAGCAGAAGTCCCATTGTACCATGGCAGACCTGACAATGTTTGCATGAACACGCTTTGAAGCATTACATTATGGACCACTTTTCACACATGCATTCACTTTTTGTTTTTGTTATTTTTACACAGTGTTCTGAATGATGAACAATGGTCTACAGCCAATCTTGTGTATTATTATACAAACTTTGGTTGTGAGATTCAGATAACTATTTAATAAAAGCTAAATATTTTATATGAGAGTAAGAAAGAAAAGTATATCTTTGTGTCCACCTTTCTCTGTTAATGTCCTAGCTGCCCCTGCACAGTTACCAGCTGTCAGCTACACAAAAAGGAGCTTGGTCTTTGTCTCTCAGAAACAACTCATAATTTCCTTCAACGCATTCATGTCACCTAAAGTGTAAACCTGTTTCTCCATCACCAGTTCAGCTCTGATGATTCAGTAAGGACATCTCCTGATTTCATCTTCATGCTCCAGCAAACATCAGCTGATACTAGAAATTAAAATCAAAAGAATTCTAACAACAGCTGATCAAGCTTAAACGTGCTGCTGTTGTTTAGCGCGATAAATAAGAGCTTAACAGCCGATCATTGATCAGTTATCATGATTGACGTTTCAACACGCCGAGAGAATGACAGGGAGGCTTCAGAACGACAGAATAAATCATAATGTTTTCTCTGAATGTGGGACATATTCCGTTTGTGCGGCACGGCAACTCTATGAACTAACCCTAATGAATAAAATAAAGTCCAACGTCAGTAACTTAGTGCGCACACAGCTGTATATAAACTCCCGTGGCAGTACGATTGTAAAAGGTCAACGAAAATAAATTACACCTAAACTCGGTTTATATCTGACCCAAATAGAGAGCGACCGGTGCTGACACGAGTTTCACCCGCCTCAATATAAGCCAAGCCTGGGTGCTTTTTCACGAAGGGTTGCTAGCGGGCGCGAGCTAACTATGTTAGCGGCGCTAGCTAGCTAGCTAGCCGGCTATCAGCAACACATAAGAGAACTGCTGCTAAATAAACTACACCTAAACTCGGTTTATATCTGACCCAAATAGAGTGCAGGTCATAACTTCTTACCTGAAATTCAGTTCACCTCACGCTCCTGCCTTCGCTTTCCCTGATCCATGATTGACCTCCGCGTTAGCAAACACCGGTCGATCGGGCGGTCGCTGCATGTCCTTTCTGTCATACACCGTGGATAGCTGCCCACTGTTGTAGCTCCGCATTATAGCACCACCAAACAACTCAGTTATTTTTTCCACATCCAGCTGTAACTCCGATTCTATGCAGCATTTGCGAGAGACCGGGAGGTGAAAGGAGAGAGAGAGTCCCTCGCTGTCCATTTGCAGCCAAGCGCGGCAGCTAGCTAGGTAGCCGGCTAGCTGTCAGGCAGGACCGAGGTCGCCAGAGCATTGTCGCTAATATGGGATGTCTTGATAAAACAAGCAGATATTTGAAGTTTACACACCTACATTCTCGCCTGAAAATATCTTAAAAGTTTATTTTGTGACCTAGAAACACTAATAAAAGACATATAAAACGAAGTGGTGGCCGCCATTGTTTAACTCGGCAGAGGTGTGCTATGAATTGTGGGATATGGAGTTTTCCACCAAGCATAGAAGCCATTGTGTTTACCGTAACTATTCAATGGTTCGCGCAACCTTAAAACCTCCAATGGTTCCTGAAAGCAGCGAGGCTGTGCGCGCCATTGATATTGTCATCATTACGGTATCCAAATAAGGGTAGACAGGCTGTACCACTCCCGGCATACCACTAGAGAGAGCCAACACACCACAAATGAAGTTTGAAATTTGTTTCAATGGGATTCAAAAGATGGCGCCAACACACCACAAATGAAGTCTGTTTATTTGGCGCCAAAAGATGAATTGGCCTAAATTTGCACTAAAATAGTAATATTTAAAAAACTATAAAAGTCATAAACACCAAAAGTCATGACATAATAGTCCAGCTCCAGCCGCACAAAATGATCTAACATATGTAACCCTAATGTCAAAACTGTTTGGCAGAGGAGCGCGGGAAAATTTTCACTAAAATATTAATATTTAAAAAACTATAATATTCATAAACACCAAAAGTCATAGCACACCATTCCAGATCCAGCCGCACAAAATGAGGTAACATATATGAAGCTTGTCTCAAAACTGCGGGTAGAGATACACTGCAAAATTTCAGGCGGAAAAAGGAAAATAATAATAATAATAATAAGAATAATAAATCCGACGAATAGTAATATGTGTGCCTCTTGGCATAGGCACACATAATAAAGGCAGTTCTTATTCAAAGCATCTCGTTTTATAAAGAATAGAAATGGACTTGGATAATTTCCGTTTCACATGTTCTATGTGGGGCTTCCAACAAAGTTTATCATCAATAATTACTCCTAAAAGTGGTTCATAAATATTGCTTCCATGACTTTTATGTAAAAGTGAAAAAGATCACACATTTTTATTTCTCCTGTCTTTGGGCTGAGAGTCCGGTGCTCGTCCTTCCTCTCCCTCTCGTCATGCACGGTTGCGGGTTAATCTGCTTCAGTAATGAATCAGACGATCGTTGTTTTGACATTTTCCTCTTTGACCTCACACTCTCGCTGCGATCCTGCTAACCTTTCTCCCACAGACAGACGTTAAGATCCACAGTTTGAATCATGTGACAGTCACAGTGAGTGTAATCACAGACATCAGCTGTTTATAGCCCTCCACTGTCAGAGCGACAGCATACAGAGCAGCTTTTTTTATTTAGCGCCTCTCTTTAACAGTTGTTATGATCCATATACTAAAGTTTGACAGGAAAAATAATACAAAGAAACCAACTGAATAAATCATTCTTAGTTTACATGAACAGTCTTAAAACATTGCAGCACCAGACCAGCGACCTCTGATGATGAGATTTGAGACAAAATTATTCCCCGCTCGCCCCTGCGGGCGGTCTATCCTTCAAGCTCGGGTCCTCTACCAGAGGCCTGGGAGCTTGAGGGTCCTGCACAGTATCTTAGCTGTTCCCAGGACTGCGCTCTTCTGGACAGAGATCTCCGATGTTGTTCCCGGGATCTGCTAGAGCCCCCTATCTTGGGAGTCACCACACCGAGTCTTCTCGAGCTCTTCTCTGAGCCCTTGGTATTTCTCAAGCTTCTCGTGTTCCTTCTTCCTGATGTTGCTGTCATTCGGTATCACTACGGCCATCTTCTTCTGCTTGTCCACCACTACTCTGTCCAGTTGTTTAGTCATCACCAGTTTGTCCGTCTGTATCTGGAAGTCTCACAGGATCTTAGAGCTGTTGAAGGTTTCTAGAAAGAAACATCTTTTTGCAACATTGACAGCAGCTGGAAACACTATGAAGCAAAAAGATGTCACTAAAGTGAACTCATACCTTCCTTTTTGTCATTTACCAAAACCTTTACTTGTTAATGCAATGTTATGTTGTTTTTAACTGTGTTTCTGCACAACATGAAATAAAGTACAGCATGGATTGTTTTTCCACAGTGGGGTGAAGTCGGAGGACACTTGCTGCGTTGTTTTTGTCAGAGCGGATGTGCGCTGTTCTCGGAGTAGGACTGTGTTTAATCGCTGCTTCGTTCGTGTACTTTTGCTCCTTTCAGGAACTCTTAGCGAGACATTAGAGCGGCGGTTTTGTGTTGTTGCTGATCTAAGAATCCATGACGTAGCTTCATTCCAGTACCGTAGAGGAGTCGTGTTCATCCTGGCAGCACAGGTGGGAATCCGGCCCTCAGCCCCAGCAGTGCTGCGCTTCATTAGCTCTCTGCTCTGCCAGTGGGAGTGTTGAGGAAGAAAAGACATAAACTGAGTCATGCAGGCTGTTGGAGGAGTGTTGCTGAAGGAGTTGACTCAGCGGCATTGTTGCTTTAATCCCATGAGGAGCGAGGCTGTTGCCTGGAAACCTCCGAGCTGATTTTGACCCGACTCCTCGCTCAGGCTTTCTGGGACACGCTCGGCCTGTGAGAAACGCCGAGCGGGACGGACGCTGCAGGGCGAACGATCCTACAGGCTGCTGCGCTCGTTACAGACATTATTATCCTGTGTAAGAGGGAACATACTGAGGACTTGGCTCCTGTTTGAGCCTTACATGCAGCAGAGCAGAGGATGCAAAGCTTGAAGACAAGATATTAGTCCATTTGAATATGAATGGTGCATCCTCTGGGGAGCAGGAAGGTGATGTGTTAATATGTATGATGATATTTTAGGCTCTGATTTTTGATGCTACGGGTAACAATCGATCCTTTGGGGACTCTGAATATCAACAGTGAATTCATTATGGTCTGGACGGGTTTGTGCAGAGTTCTGCTTTGACTCCACGCCTGTGGGAAACCGTCCGCATGAATACTTGCTGTATTATGTTTGTTCTTTATTTAGCTGGTATTTAACCAGGAAATGAAATCTCTCTTTGGAGACACTGAAAGACGGATTTAAAAAAACTGACCTCAACAACACAACAGCTAACATATAACACTCACTAGCCACTTTATTAGGTACACCTAGCTAGCACCAGGTTAGACTCCCTTTTGTCTTCAGAGCTGCGAAAGGTGATGGAAACATTCCTCAGACGTTTTGGTCCGTACTGACACGTGAGCGTCGCACATGCCTGACACCGATCTCCCGCTCCAACACATCCCAAAGGTGCTCTGCTGATCTGCTGACTGTGGAGGCCGTTTGAGTGCAGAGGACTGATTGTCATGTTCAAGAAAGAAGTTTGAGATGATTTGAGATTTGTGACATCCGGCATCAACCTGCTGTAATGAGGCATCTCTGGGGGGACAGAAAACAGTACAGTGTGCTAAAAGATACCGGCCACACGATTACACCAACATGAGCCTGAACCATTGATACAAAGCTGGATGGTTCCATGTTGTTTCGGTCAAACCCTAATTTGAGTGTCGTAGCAGAAATCGAGCTCCCAGTGTGGTCTCCTGCTGCTGGAGCCCATCAGCCCACCAGACTTACTGTGTCCTTCCTATCAGCTCCAAGCAGTCTGCCCATTCTCCTCTGACCTCTGACATCAACGATGTTTTCTCTTTTTCAGACCGTTGCCTGTAACCTTAGAGATAACTGTGTGGGAAGATTCTGAAATCAGAGCAGCCCGTCTGGCATCGACAACCATACCAGTGTTCAGAGTCACTTAAATCAAGTTTCTGCCTCGTTCTGATGCTCGATTTGAACTTCAGGTCATCTTTACCACGTCTACGCGCCTAAATGCACTGATTTGCTGCCATACGGTTGTCTGTTCCTGAGCAACTGAGCAGGTGTAGCTAGCACACAGAGAATATGTTGTTTAAGAAGAGGAGGACATCAGTAAGACTCTGTGGTGCAGTGGAAGAGTTGGTGTGTTGTTTCTGTCAGTTAGGGCACATCACCAGTTTAGAGAAACATCCTGCCATACAAGAGAGAAGAATGACAGTTTTATAACCTGGAGGGACTAAAAACCAAATTTCTCTTTTACTTTCACGTTGATTTTCTGTTTACGATGCAGCTTTTGTTTTTAACCTTGATCTCAGTAGATCTGAGATGAAAACAGGAAGAAGGAAATAAAGTTTGTTGCAATGACATTTTTCGAAGCTTCTTTTGATTTTGACTCACGTGCTGACGTCATGTCCAAAGCAGCGAGATTTACACATTGGCTGGTTTGTTAGATTCGTAAATAAAGCTTTAAAGACGTTCACTGAAGCGACAGCAGCTCTTACAAGATGACTTCTAGTTTAGCAACATGTGAACGAGTGGTCAAGATATTCATTCCACTCTTTGGAACGGGTTTAATTTCACTGTCATTCGTAGTTGGAATCAAAAGATCAGTAGGTAGAAGCAGCCGTCTGTGTTCAGGCTTTTGGGTTACACCGTTTCTCGCTTTGCTGATGGAACATTTAAGTTTGGATTTCTGAACTCGTCAGACTCTCAGATCACGCGTCAGGTTTCTGACGATTTGTCTCACCTTTTCACAGCTGTCTGAACATCAGTCACAGAGTGTGATTCTACACTGATCGTCCAACAGGAACCTCCAACTCTCAGGTTCTCTTCATGGCACCGACTCCATCAAAAGAGCCTCCCTCTCTTCACATCAGTCATCACTCTGTCGACGTGTTTCTGTAGTGATAATCAGTCAGTTTTTTAAGAGTATGGAAAGGGTACAGCTTGGATTTGGGGTCACGAGGGTGATCTCGCTGCCAACACCTCAAATACTGCTGATTGGTCAAGGCCCCCTGAGGTCCCTTTTTAGCTGCTTACCCCTTGAGTAATCCTAAATAGACATACAGAGCGATGCTGAGCTCGAGGAGCAAATGGGAACAAGTTTTCTTTCTAAGATGGCATTAAAGTGAAAAACTTCACTGTTTGCCAGTTCAACGCAAAAAAGTCCAAAATTATCGGCTTAGACAGAACATGAGCTCCATGTTCACAGGCCTAACAGGCAAAACGCCCTGACCGGTTCATCTTCATTGTATATGAAGTTCCCTGAAAGTTGGTTCACTGTGTTACTTAATCAAGATTATGTATTGCTGCTATAATCAAACCTGCCTGACTTGACATCTCTGCTGACAGACCCAAAATACTGGAAAATGTCCTAATGATGGAAACAGTGGAAATAATGGACAGCAGAGGCCTGAGGTCATCACAGTCTCGTTGTGTTGGATAGAAAAGTGTTTTTGGCAGCTTCAGTGTTGAGTCTTTCTCTCTGCTTCTCCTGTTTCCTCAGACAGACTGAGACATGATGCAGCAAAATGCTAACTACCCTGCACTATACAGTATCTGTGTGTGTGTGTGTGTGTGTGTGTGTGTGTGTGTGTGTGTGTGTGTGTGTGTGTGTGTGTGTGTGTGGACGGCTGTGGGTGGATGATCAGGGCTTATTATGTCTGCTCAGCTCAGATCCTATGCACACACACACCAACCAGCTTTACTGCAGCAGAATAGGAGAGATGGGCTCACATAAACAGCCCGCACTGCTACAACTGTGGCTTGTAAAATGTGTGTGTGAGAGCGAGAGAGGGAGATTAATCAGTGTTTTGTGCTCTGCAGTATTTTGTGGGCTTCAAACACCCCCAGAACAGCCAGAAGGTGCTCAGATGTGTGTTTGTGTGTTTAAATATAGTGAGAAAATAATTGGCTAAGCATGACGACAGCAGTTAGCCTGAAATTAACACCCGCCAACCCTCCAAATGCAGGTAAAATTGAACTAACGTTGCAGGAAAACATGACTGAATCAGAGTCTAAATATTCCTACAGTCTGTCACTAGTTAAACAGTTTTTGTTGTAAAGAAACGACCGCAAGGAAACAAAGTAACCAAAATGGCTTCAAAACGCTACAAAACACTTCGGCGCATAGACTTTCTCACTCATTTACTGCTATTGAGCCAGATGCTGCTGGTGTCATGTCTTCAGTCCCTGGTTTGGGCCTAAAAGCTACATGGTTACTTTTAAGAAAAGACTTTGGGTCAGAAAATGAAACTCAAACTTGGTGCCAAAGGGTCATTTAAAAGCATTTGTTTCAGGCATGTGGCCTGCAGTGTTGGTCAAGTTACTTGAAAAAAGTAATCAGTAACTAATTACTGATTACTTCCCCCCAAAAGTAATCCCGTTACTTTACTGATTACTTATTTTCAAAAGTAATTAATTACTTAGTTACTTAGTTACTTTTTAAAACACAATTTACAACCTGAATAGGTGATAAAGCGATAGATCTTTCAGCCCAATTCTACTTTTTCTGCATAATCCATCATACAAAATGTAATCAAATGGAAACGCTCTCTTTTAAAACTTGTTTTATTAGTTTTAATCTTTTAACTTTATGCATCAAGCAAAAATTTAATTATATGCAACATTCTCTGACTGGAAGAAATTTGTTTAACATTTAAACCTATTTTCTGCACATTCCAGCACAGAAAATAAAATATGTTTTTGTGTTTACACTCACTCTTTCAAATAGATGCAAGTAAAACACAGCAGAAAATAAATAAAATCAAAGACTAGTTGCTCTATTTTCACCTGTAAAGCAGGACTGAGGTAGGCGGAGGTTTACCCTGGTGCAGGTGTGCCGCGAACGGTCAGTTGAAGAATCCGCGAAGTTTCTCTGTGTGATTTTCCCATTACAGTCGAGCGCACTCGCTGCTTGCTTGGAAATTTAGGGTTTTTTCGCTGTAAAAATAAGTTTTCTTCCCACGCACAGCGGACACTAATGTTTTTGTCACTTTTTATGGAATCAAACTCAAAGTAAGGTCAGTACTTCCACGCTTTAAACGCTGCACGCTCATACTCTCTCTGCACTCGATATATGATCCATTGTTGATCTGCACACAGCTGTTGTCACGAACGTCGCGCACTCGCCACGCCACTGTCATGAGACATTCTCGCAAAAACTCATGGTTTTAGTAACGCAGTAACGCAGCGTGCCTTACGGGAAAGTAACGGTAATCTAATTACCGTTTTTGCAATGGTAATCCCTTACATTACTCGTTACTTGAAAAAGTAATCGGATTACAGTAACGCGTTACAAGTAACGAGCTTCCTGTTCGCGTTACAAGTAACGCGTTACTGCACATCTCTGGTGGCCTGAACCTGGGATCTTCATTTCACTTAGTCCTCCATTGCTGAAATGTTTTCACACATGAATGCAGTGTTGACAGGGTTGAGAGACTCGGGTCATTGTGTGTAACATTGTGTGCAGGTGTGGGTGGACGGGGAAGGTCAAATTTAAAGTTGTGCTGCTGTAACACTAACGGCTCATTATTTGGTGGTTTGAAAGAATAACAGAGCTGCATGTGTGAAGCTCAGAGGAGGGGCGGGGTTAATTATTTCCCACCTGTATCACTAAAATAACATTCATATAGTTATAAGTAGGAGAGCAGTAAATCATGTTTACAGTGATTTAACCTAACTACACATATCACACATCTCTGCTAATATGTTACCATCTGTGTTTGTAATGACTAAAATTGTTAATGAGCACATTGGCAAACTTAACAGTTTTAGCTATTGTCTTAAAGTCTCCTTTGTTTGCGTCCACTGGGTTTCATGTAGCACTCAACAGGAGTGTGTCTGCGTCAGATGCTTTCACACTACTTAAATATCCCGTTTGGTTCAGACGTCCTTGCTGCCTGCGTGGAACAGGAAGCTTGTTCTCTGTAGGCTGTTACCTGATCCTGAGTTTCATTTAACAGCTGAGTCTGCGGTTGATTGAAGCTGCCACTGTGACCCAAGCAGGTCATCAATGAGTGGTCCAAACACAGAGTTAACTCTGTGGATAGTGAACGCTCATATCAAACATGGTTTCAAATAAGAGCGTTGATGCTCTTCTCATCTCAGTGAGGCAAACGCTCAGGCTGCAGACGGCTCCAAACATGTTTCCTGCAGGGGATTTTTTCTACTGTTGGATCTGTGTGACATCATAGAAAGGGGACATCCTTATATGGTCATCTCAGGTAACTGATGCTCAAAGCTGGACTAAAGGGGGAGGAGCTTGTTTCAGACAGAGGATACACTGAGGGCTGAGTACAAGATGAACTTAATTCAATAACTGTGGCTAATATGAGGCTGCTCTCGTAGAGCACAAGAATTGAAAAATGTAGCTGGAAATGAGAAGCATAGCTCTGCTTTGCTTCCTTATTGTTTCCTCATAAACAGACTGTGTGTCAGCCGTGCGCACATTTAAATGCAGATGGGCACTGAAGGCTCGTTTCCCCGATGAGAAGCGCTGACCATTAGCCGCTAGTGCTGTTAGCGCTTCATTTATTAATTCTTCTTGGATGCTTGTGATGAAACGATAGCTGTTGTCCCCAGAGTTGCATCAAAAGGAGGAAAGCTGCTTTTATCATTTAAAATGAACTATACAGAACCCAACGCCACCACAATTTGGTAATATTGGGTTTTAAAGTAATCAATTACCTTTCAAATTAGGGATGGGAATTGATAATAATTTAGTGATTCCATTATCGATCTCACTTATCGATTCTCACTTCCTTCATTTGGAGAGTCACCACCGTCTCTAAGCAGCATATCAAAGACACAGTTGTAGAGAAAAGGTTCTCGATTGCTGTTCCAAATATACACAGATCTAAACTCGAGGATGTCATCTGCAGTCACTCAGGTGCGTGGGACTCCCAGCATGGCCGCTGGAGGCTGCTCCACCACCTGGAAGCCATTTAAAGACATTACAAAGTATGATGAGCTGCATGGGTCTCTGCGGTCCAAATGTTTCCACTCCCCCACATTTTATACATAACAAACAGGTGTTAGTGATGAGTGGGTGTGATGTGTGTCTCTGTTTGTTGGTCAGTCACACACTGGATGGTTTTAGTGAAATTAGAAAGTACGTCTGTGTGATCACATCTGAATCAGGAGCTTTCAGGTTTTGAAACATTTTTACTTTGAGAGGAGTCACTCTAACGTCACACGCATTACACTGAATTAGTTTAGCTCAGGTAATCATTATGTGACCTACTTTTCAGTGTGGAGTAGCTGTCCAGGAACTGGACCAGGATCAGTTGGGCAAACCTTCAAACGCTGACAGAGAACACTTCCAGAACCCAAAAGGGAAAATTAGGCCACGTTTGGAAACAGGAGAGAATCCACTAACTGCTGTTTTTGTCTTACTGTAGATGATTCACACCCACAATATTTCTGGATCTGTTTGCATCGACTTTTATTCTTACTTGATAGCAAAAGCTATTTCAGTTTTCTTTAGTTGGACCAAGTGTTTCCACATCCAGTGACTGATTTCCTAAGAACGTGTTATTACGGGATGCCGACCACTTGGTGATATTTTTATAGCCTTTCATGGTCTCAGCTGGAATGTTCTCATTGTTTGTTTTTTAATAATTGACTATCGTTGTGATTTAGCCCCATATGAACTGAATTGAACTGGTTTCTGACCCACATATGAAAAAATAAAATAATTAAAACAATTGACTGTAACCCGGCAGCCTCAGTTATCAGAACATTTCTCCACTGTTTAAAATTCCTCTCTACTTTCTTACATGCTATACTTATAGAACCATTGGCCTTCAGTACTGGACAATGAAAACTCCACAATTTCTCTCATTAACTTGCATAATGATGAGCACCATCTATGCTGATGATATTCTTTTAAACATTTCTAATCCACAAATATCAGTCCTCCCAGTCTGAGGTAAGCTGGAGACAGCATGATGGAGCTGAACAGTAGTAGCCTAAGAACGGAGCCTTGTGGAGCTCCACATGTTTATCACTGGAAGTTAACAGGAAATGCTGATATGAATGAGAGACATTTGGGCAGAAAACTGTAAAATATAAAAGCTTCACTGATCAGCTTTACCGGTTGAGCGTAAAATGAATTAAGTAATAAAATGCATTTTATTATAGTAACAACTTCAGAATCAGGCGACAACCTAAAGTGGAGACTGACATCAGTGTCCAAATATAAGAATGCTAATTGTTCAGTTGCTACAAATAACAAATCCCTCATAATGGACACGAGCCGTGACGCAGAGAATAAGCTCCAGGAAGTCATTCATGCACAATGCAACAGATGCTATAGTCCAGCTTTTTAAAAAGTTTTTTGTTTCTTTGACGTTTGAGTGAAATTTCATCGTCTGTTTACCACCTCGAGTCACTACTGTTGTGACTCAGTGCCATATAAATAAACCTGAATGAACTGAACCCGAGAATAAGCATCATCATCTGTTTTATGTCCATGAAATTATTGATATTATTTATTTAACAGCAACATTGGTTTGCTAATTCAATCTGCAGAATTTTACATACAGAGTTACAGACTTTATCCTAAAATCACTGGTCATTCTTAATATTTGTCTTATTTTTGAAAAGGTTTCAGAACAAGTGATCAGATTTTTATGATTCATCTGATCTGAGCTGATGTTTAGTGGTTTATATGGTAACTGATCAGCGGGCTTGCTGGTCCTGGACTTTAGTTCATATCACTGGTTTGACTGGTGCAGAGAAAAATCTGTAAGCCTGCCTTCAGTTTACGTGCTGGGCGTGATATAACTGCTGAATTTTCCATCCTACCAGATACACGGCATATCTGACAAAATCCCAGAAACTCTGCAGGACATATGTAATTACAGGAAGTGAAAACTGTGGGTTCAAAAGGGTTAATGAGTGAATTGGTGCATGCTCTGACCGAGTGCTGGTTTCCTCTGTAATTAGTGGCACTTTCCTCTACGGAAACTGTGGAAATTAGACTTGCATATCAGTTTTCAGATTCTTTGGAAATACAAAGAAGGCTAAGACCCATAAAATACGGCGATAATAACGTATCCGAAAGGTTGAGTGCAACATTATAGATTTGACATTATTTTGTCAAACACATAATTAAATAATGACTCTGAGATGTCCTGTTATTGAGCGGAACGTTTACCTTTTACTGCTGGTAATGATTCACCGAGCGTTTTACAGAATAGGAGCGCTTATAGCGACAATTACACGAGAGATTTGTGGTAATCGATCTGAATCTGTGTGTTTTTTCTTCTATGACTCATCACCGTTAAAAACAGGCTGACTCTCTCACCTGAAATTCATCTGACTGTCAGAAATAGACCCGACAATCACGCCCGTGTGTGTGTGTGTGTGTGTGTGTGTGTGTGTGTGAAGACTGCAGTTTTGCATACAGGAGGTCAACATGTGTTGTGCTTAACTTAAGTCAGTGCAGGATTTTGCAGAGATCCTCTCCTGATAGAAAACTGAACTATGAGCTTCCAGGTGAAATATTTCATGAGATCAAATGTTTTCTGGACCACAGCAACCTATTTTGTGCTGTTTTTTCTGTGAGCTTCAGCCATTTAGAGCTGTGAAGGCAGGATTAGTTCAATTCAATTCAATTTTATTTATATAGCGCCAAATCACAACAAAAGTCGCCTCAAGGAGCTTTATATTGTACAGTAGATCGCACAATAATAAATACAGAGAAAAACCCAACAATCATATGACCCCTGTGAGCAAGCACTTTGGCGACAGTGGGAAGGAAAACTCCCTTTAACAGGAAGAACCAGGCAGAACCAGGCTCAGGGAGGGGCGGGGCCATCTGCTGTGATTGGTTGGGGTGAGCAGTTAGTGCAGGCAGCGAGCAGTTTTCATCATCTAGCAGCTCAGCATCACCTGCATCCACCCAGTCACCTGCAGCACCGAGTAAATTCATTTACATTTAGAATGAATCACTCATTACACACAGTGCTCTTAGTTCCTGGAGAACATTCCAAGAAAATAATGAAGACTACAAACGTGTACAAAGCAAACCAAAAACCTGGATTTGTTCACCTTCAAAATAAAAGTTAAACATTATCAGCAAAACATGCGAGCAGTTTCTGTTCCCACTTTGCGTCATACTCTTAACTTAGCAAGGAGTTAGTGAGTGTTTGCAGACATGTTGCCATCTTCCACTCCAGCCATGGCTCAAACTACAGCACAGCACCTTCTCTACGACCAGCTTCACCCTGTGACAGCTGTAAAACCCTCTCCAACTGGCTGGAGAGTCTTTTTTCCTCAGCAACCACAAGCAGCTGGGGTCACTGACCGGTCTCTGTGTATGTGCTACACTACGAAGCAGTGACAGGGGTTAGTTAAGGTGTTTTATGACATCATTTCCTCTATATCAGAGTAGAGACCTGACTCCTTTGGATTCAAGAGACGAGACACCCTCTCTACTTGTCAGATTAAGTTTCAAACTGTTAGTTCATCTTGCCGTCTTTCCCCTCAACTGCCAGTCAGTGATTGGCTGGTTCTGCTCCAGATTAAAGGGGAGTTCTTTCTTCCTACTGTTGCTGTGTGTTGTTCAGGAGGCGTTCTCTCTTTTCAATGTTGGGTTTTTAACCTGCCATATATAAGGTGAATTGGTGGTATATACTTAAGGTTTTTCTGTGACAGATCAATACACTAAATAAAAATTAATTTAGTGATGTAAAAAGTTCTCGAACCTTCACAAAAGATCACCTCTGAGCAGGAATCTTTCAGAGAGTGAAACGTCTCCCTGGAGTTTTATTTCGATGCTGCTGTGAAACATCTCCACGTCATTCATATCCACAGAAGTCACCACGGCAACGTGCGTGGCTGAAACATGAAGCCGACGCCTGATTGAACCTGATACAGCTGTGTAGGTTGTTTGGGGGAATTCACAGCAATAAAAATTATTTCAAAGGTATGAAAACAGCTTCTAGCAACTGTAAGCCATCTCTCGAGCAGATATCATTTTATCACCAAATAAATAAACAAACACAGAGTTGGAAGTGGAATAAAACACTTCCAGGGTAGATCATAGTTAAATCACAGCACGGGACAGTCCATCATCTCGACCTTCTCTAAGCATGTCCACTTTTTCGTCTCCTCATCCCTCATTATCTGTCCTCCATTTTCCCTCCAGCGTCTTCTCTCTTCTTTTCTTCTTCACGTCTTTCTCACCACCAAGCCCCCGTCTTTATGTTGCCTCCTCCTCCTTTCTCTCTGCCTTTCCTTTCATTTACAGTCCTCTCACCACATCCTGCTTGTTAACGTCCTCTTTGTTTTCCTTCTCATCATCTAAACAACCTCTTCCTCATGCCCCTCCTCCTTATTCATCCTGTCCTGTCTCCATCCTGCCTTTTCTTTGCCCCTCCTTCATCATCATCATCATGCTTCTTTAACCTCCTGCCATACTACTCCCTTTCTCCTCCTCTTATTTTTTCTTCTCATCCCTGTCCTCGTAAAATCCAGCCCCTGAGTCTCTTTCCTCTCCCTGTTTTTTTTTTCCTTGTTGCTGCTTTTGAATCTCTGGCCTCCCCCTTCCTCTTTCCTACCCATCCTCTTCTTCGTTCTGGCCAACGCCCTTCATCGGCACAAACAGAGGCTTGTTTTGAGGCTCAGCCATCAGTCGGTGGCGTCTGGTTGTTTCCTGCAGCAGGCAGCGGCAGCAGCGTGTGCAGCCGGTGACCTGCAGTGACTCTGCTGAATAGATGCAGGTAGTGTTTTGGCAACAGTGCCACTTGTGAACAGAAGACAGAGAGAGTAGTTATTTTTAGCAGCACCGAGGATCAGTCGACAAAGTGGCCAACACACGTCAACAACACCGAGCGATGCCAAAAAAACCCACCAGAGCAAAAAGACATGACAACCTGTCATCCTGTGGAGCGTTTCCATTTTAAGTCTAGCATATTCACCGTCAGGCTGAACAGAGAAAAGCAGGAGGAAACGTGAGGAGACGAAAGGTATGAAAGTAGATGTGAGTCATGTGACGTGGCCTTCTGTCACCTGATCTCCACCCGGCTGAATAAAAACAGTTCACAGCAACATGTCGAGGGCTTTTTGAACCCGCCCCTGTTGTTAGAAGCACTGAGGCAGATGCATCGAAAACAGTCTGAATCAAATTCAGACGATGTTTGGAGTGGTTGCTGTGGAAAATAAACTAAATGCTGTTACCTTTGGTTGTTTTGATGATGAATTTTTATTATTATTCTGCTTTGCCTTTTTGCTTTTCTGCCATATAAATGCCGTTCCCATGCTGGATATTCATAGTACAAATGGTAAAAGTTCCAAATTATGCCTGTATGATGAAGCTCGGGGTTAATAGACTGTGTGGAAAAGATGGGTATAACACAGGGGTGGGCAATCTCAGTCCACGAGGGCTGGTGTCCCTGCAGGTTTTAGATGTGTCCTCGAACCAACACAGCTGATTTAAATGGCTAAATTAGCTCCTCAACATGTCCTGAAGTTCTCCAGAGGCCTGGTAACGAACTCATCATGTGATTCAGGTGTGTTGACCCATGGTGAGATCTAAAACCTGCAGGGACACCGGCTCTCGTGGACTGGGATTGCCCACCCCTGGTATAACACAAAGGTCAGAAAAAGTGCACATTATGGCTGTATTATTTTTAATAGCCAGCAGGGGGCAGCTTCTCTGGTTGTAAACAGCAGCTAGGTTGTTTCTGATAGGATGAACCGACTTCTCGTCTGATCCTCACCGCAGTCAAATCTTTGGGTTTGTTGCCTCAGTCGCTGGTTTCAGCTCTTGTGCTGTTGATTTTGTTAAAGACGGCCCCATTAGAGTCCCGAAGGATGACCAAGCAGGGTGTGGTGCTACTGTGTGAGCATACAGTGTGTTTCAGTTTCACAGTCTGATCTGCATCATGCTGAGGCTCCAAGAATAGGACTCCCCAAAACAGCGGATGGTCTCATAGTGACTAAGTCCATGTTTGCGGCAGTCTGTTCTGTCCACTCTTGAACCTGTGTGATGTCACTGTGACCACGTGTCCCTGACATGGTCATCAGCAGCTTGTGCTGGCAGCTGACTGAGTGTTTAAAGGAGCTTTTGGCTCACAGGGATTGCTGTACACACACATTGGCCTCGTTATTAGCAACTTTGATCATGTTTAATGTGAACACCCTCCAATGGAACAGGAGATATATGACAGGAAGTAAGGAAAAGCCCACTTCACCTTCAGCCCCCAGTTTCGGTACCTTTTCCTGTTCTTCAGCTGGCGGTTCTTTAATTTTCATGCTGGTTGGATAGCAAACACTCATCTCTTCTGAGCTTATTTGAAAACCACAGGAAGTGCTGTGGTTGCCATGGCCACACTCAGCGGTGAGCTGGATAAGTTAAACATCTGTCTACCAGAAGAAGAGAAACGTACGTTTCTTCCTGATCTCACTCGTACGGTTGTTTCTGTGAAGTCTCACCTTCTCTGACCTTTGTCCTCCGAGCTGCTCGTCGTCTGTGGCGATGGTGACGTGTTGCCATCGACTCCCTCAGCGCTCAGCTCGCAGTTTTGTTTTCTCTCCAGACAGCTCCTTAACCAGCAGGAGGCCATTCATCAATCTGTTCCCTCGTGATGTCACCGACCCTGTGTGTCAGATTGTTAATAAAACATGAAAAGAGCCTATTAAGGTTTCACAAATGATATCTGTTCCTGTTTGAAGGGCTGGCACATAACACTAGGTGCATAGTGGTGAATAATTAGCTGGCTAAAACATGATAAATGCTCACCTGCCATGAATTTCCAAACAAAAAATGCAAACCGCAGCATCTGCTCGGAGGCTCATTGCACAGCTAAAAACACTGAGACTGCAGTTTGATACAGTTTCACACCCAGCGGGAACTTTTTACCCCAGCAGCCTCTGGGGTGGTTAACAATGTGAATAACACAGATGACAAAAAGACACACTTTGTGTTTTTTTTTAGAAAATGTTTTATGGAACATGACAGTTGTGATGTATGTAAAGTAAATGCTTTCAGTGTTGATCAAATGAAGCTGAGGTTTTTCGTAGTCGGTCTGTGTGAAACATAACTGTGTGGAAGCTGGAGAGAGCAGATTACTAAATGATAAAATACGATCTCATGGATCATTTTTTAAATGCTTAGATGTCTCAAATGTTCCAATTTTAATTTGTGAAGCAATAAAACTTCAGTGCTTTCAGTGTCCATTATATTTACAAGGCATTGCAAGTTTATTCCCCATTCTATTAATTCAGTTCAGTTAAACAGTGGCAGTTCCCATCAGCAGGTATTGTACAGTAAACTCTCTCCACCCCATGAGAAGCACTCATCGACTGTGGGGAGAAAGAAAGTCCCTTTTAACGGGAACGCTCCTCCAGCAGAACCAGCGCTCGCCCAGTCGGGAGGTGAGGCAAAAGAAAAGTGAGAAAATGATGTGAAGATAAAAACTTAAAAGGCAGAGGAGGAACGTATTATGTGCTAATGTTTGAAATGACTCTCAGATGGTGTAGTCACACCTTCCTCGCCTCTGTGATCGTCTTCCTTGGAGTACAGGGCGAGTGATGTCCTGTTACAGGGAAAATTGTAGCTCTGCAGCAGAGTAAAAAATCACTCTGAAGTTTCTTTGAATGCCAATTTTTTCTCAGCACTGGTCAGAAGAAGCATGCTTTTAAAGACTGCTTTACTAATCTGACATTTCTTCTTTTGTTATTTGGATTCATCCTCCTTCACACACACACACACACACACACACACACACACACACACACACACACACACACACACACACACACACACAGCCGTGATTCATCCTGCTTCAGAGGGAGCAGAGGGCAACGATGCTGGACGAAAGCGAGCCAGCCAAATGATTTCGGCTGCCTCCTGAAATAGACCTCCAAACTGCTCCGCTGCACAGTCGCTCCTCGGGGCTGCCTCGTGGCTGTCGTTAAGATTAATGACGCTGGATATAATAGTGTTGTGATATTGATTTCTATTTTTCTGTCATACCACCTTCTAATGAATGAGTGGACATAAATGAGATCGCTGTCCTGCGATAAGACCAGATGAACTTTCTGAATCCCTGAGAGTAAATCAAATTATGGCTGTGAGCAAAGAACAAAGAGCAGGTAACCGAGAGGAGAACAGGCCACAGAAAGATTAACATAAAGAAGGTTTTTTGTGATGATTTAAGTTGATTAAGTTAATTCAGCTTCTTGTGTTCAGCCATATTTGATGTGATTTGTGGCACAGATCTGAGGATGCTGTCGTCTCTCTCAGATCTGTGATCGTTTCGTTGGACTGAAGGCTCAGTAACGGGTCTCTCTGCTGCCTGATTATTTTTAGCTACGCTAGCAGCATGGCTCTAGGGATGGCAACGCCAGACTGAAACTCACAACAACGATTGGATGGATTTCCATGAAATTCTGTACAAAGGAGGCAGCAACTAACAGTTCGTTTCCATCAGTTCAAGTCAGCACAGATGAAGCTAGAAATGATCGTCATAATTAATCGCAAAATAATGGAAAATGTGCATCAAAGGCTCTTAAAACCGCAGTTTATTCATCAGGATAACAAAAAGAGGACAGACAGCACAGAGACAGCGAGCAGCTCAAACATAAACATGGAAGCGCTAAAAACTGCAGTTCCTCTCATGGCCACTCGAGGCTCTAAAAGTGAATAATCCACATTAATATATGCGACTGCCTTTACTTTTACCTCCCAATATTTTAAACCTTCCAGAATCACAGATTGATTTGATCTTTCCTTCTTTCTTTTCTTTTCTTTTCTTTTCTTTTCTTTTCTTTTCTTTTAGCTGAACATGTTCTTTGAATTATAGTGGTTCAGCATTAATGCGAGTAGATAAATAGCTACTACTCATATTTGATTAGACTTCTGATTACAATAAATCAAATCAGTCACAAACCACACAGCGTTGGCTCATCGCAGACCAGAGATGGAGGCCACATTTCATTGGATGACCGGCCAGGTCACGCCCCCACAGGTGTGTGGCTGTGTTGCGTCAGGGTTTTCCGCTCGAGGATTTGATGCACAATAGTGTGCTGTCTATTAGCAGTTTTCTCTTTTGCATAAAACAAATTTTTGAGGCATAATTTAGAAAGATGTTTTCTCTACATTGAACTTGAGATAAACACAGGAAATATTACAAAGTCTGGTTGTCCTCGATTGCGTCTCTGCTGGTGTTATTGGTTGAGTGGCCTCTTTGATTTGACCCCAGCTCCTGCAGCTGCTGTTTGCTGAGCTTGACTTCAGCTTCTTTAGGTCACTTCAGGAGAATCTTCCACGTTTATGCTGGAGTTAGAGGAGTGGCTGCTGTGATTGGCCGATAGCTGACTGGAGTCACTGAACTGTGGACGTGTTTGTGCCGTTGGTGCCTTTTGGAGAAATTTAATGGAATTATCTGAAAACCCGTTCCAGAAGTCTGTGCTTTAGTTTTTGTGAATGAAATTCTGGTATTGTATTATTCACATGTCCTTAAAAATGTACATTTGGAGGTCTGTGTAGTTTCTGGATGCAGTTTGATAACCAAGCTTGCACAAACATAGCGCTCTACCCTCTCATCCAATACAGAGTCACAGGTATTATGTCCATCTTTGCTATACAGGCTCTGAGATTCATTATTGCTGTAAGGTCACTGTGCTGCTTTCACCCTTAGTGTGAAGGTCTTTATGGTCCCCGGAGGATGAACCCTAATGTTTACCAGAGATTCATTCCAGTGCCACACAGAGGTTTATCGTCCTGGTTTCCTGTGAATATCTCAACAAAAATGGCAGAAAATCAATGCTAAACACAGATTTACTCCATATTTTGCACCATCACATGACAATTCAGTTTGTATTAGAAGTTACTGCAGCACTTTAATGTCACCATTTATTCGCCCCTGGTAGAAGAAAACCTCCTTCATCATCATGTTGTGATTCTCCCATTAACTCTCTTGGAAAGATGCTTTGTCGACATATATTTAAGTGGAGGCCTTTTCTCTCCTGCTCTGGCGATGAAAGGCGACTCATTGAAAAGCAGAGATTCTATTCTTATTAAGAATGTAGTTTTATCTGCAGTGTAAATAGAGCCACAGATCTTGGAGGGCTTCATTGTTCATTAAGCCAACAGGCAGTAATGGTTTATTTGGTGTGTATGTTTTCAGAGCAGCTCTGCTTCACTCTGCAAGAATAAAATGTTAATGCTTTGTTTGCTGATAAGTAAATCTGCAGAGGGAGAGATAACAGCCTATTACAGGGGAATTAAAACATGAGACTGCAAGTTTTTATTTGTGCCTTGCTTGAGAAGTACTTTTCATTCCTAATCATGGACACAGTGATTCACAAAGCAAAGGTCCAGGTTGATTATTCACCTCTCCACTGGACAAACTCTCTGATTAGGACAGCTGGAAGCCCAAGGCCTTAACTGGACCTTGAGGAGAAATTATTTAGCCGCTTTGAAGGTCAAAATTCGCTCAGAACCAAAGACTGTATATAAAAGAAGGGTGTTGTTTTAAATCTGCATTTGTACAAATGGCCAGCAGGGGGTGAAATGTGTGGTTGCCAGACCTCACTGCTTACAGGAACTAAAAACACATAAAGAAATAAGAACTAGACAAACCTGATCAAACAGTGGATATTACGACAGGTAGAACAAACTACCGTAGTTTTCGGGTCATAAGCCGCTACTTTTTCCCCACACTGTGAACACTGCGGCTTATACTGACGTGCGGCTAATGCATATTTTTTTTCATGCGGCCAAAAACATTTTGCCTGGTAACAGTAGACCAATCAAAATGATAAGTAGTATATATACGGTATATATTTTTATCAGTTGTTAAGAGACGTTGTAATGTTGTTTGTGCTCTGTTCTGTAAAAAAACCATAAGCAACGTAATTTGTGTGTTACCGATACGTACGTATACTTAAAGGTAGCTGTGTTACAGGCGCTGTTCGAGGGGAAAAAAAGCATTTGCAGTATGTATTTTTGTATCTTACCATAACGTTTATGTTACCTTATGGATTAAATTAAACGTTAAAAATCCTCACGTGTAATATTTCTGTGTAAATATCTCATATTACAAGTGAAACACATACGGCTTAAAATGCGGTGCGGCCTGTACAGAATCGATTTTCTTTCTACAATTAGAGCATGCGGCTTTTAATCAGGTGTAGTCCGCGATTTACGGTAATAAATCCATGAATAGTGAATCAATAGTAGGAATATAAGCAGCCTTGCTGTTTTGATTGCTAACCTCAGTTCCACAGCTGTCTGGCTCTAACAAAAAACTTCTTATTTTCTTTTGCATTAAACTAATCTGTCATGTAAGACGCAGCAAACCCATGTAAGGTTTAAAAGTGGTTAATAAGAGCTTTAAATGAAGTGTACACCCAGCAGCTGCCAGTGTGGTGAATCTGAATGTTCAGTGTCTAACAGTTAAGTTCTGGGTGAGATTGGTCACATGTCACATGTCCAGTCTCAGGACTGCAGGATGGTGGGTGTGACATCAGGGTGGCTACAGCTATCTTTTATTTACAGGCTTTGATCCAGATGGCAGTAGGTCTGGAATATTAAAACTGTTCATTTAAATATTGAGTTTTGCTTCTTTATTATTTGCTGCATGTTTTCCATCCCAGCCTCGTTCTGCCTGGAGCCTCGTCTTATACTAAGCTGCTTATATTCTGCAATTGTTGTTTTGTAATGGCCTATTCAGATGTCAGTGCATAAACCCCACATTCCACCTCAGGCCCCGTCACCATCTTCAGTCAGCTCCAGTAGTTATATAACCGAGGCTGACAGTGCAACCACATGCTGAGCAGGATCCTTTTATTTTTACAGTTTTTCTACAACTACTTCCATTTTTTTAAAAAGAGTTGATCTAAGTGTTTTCACTGGGATAACGTGATCTCTTTGACTTTGAGTCCTCCTGCGTCAGCCGATGCCCAGGGGAGCAGCAGCGCTGTAGGATGGATTTATGATGCAGACTTTTACAAGATGTCAAACTTCATCCCGCTGTAGAAGGCATCGCGTGTAACAACATCTGGATACAAAAACAGCACACAAATATACAATCAAAGGAAGGTGCTGTCATTTCATTCATTAAAACAGTACAAGTCTGTTTTTTTAATGACAGCATCTTGGCTCAAGCTGCCTGGAGGATATCAGTGTGAGCGATACGTGCTTCTTCTCCATTTCCATCTGGCATCATCCTCTGTCACTTTGGCAGGTTTACAGATGTGCACAGCTGGGCAGCAGAAAGAGCTCCCTGCTTCTATCGATCACCTCTCGATGTCTGGACGTCTGCAACACCTGATATCATCTCCTCCATGACTTTCTAACGTACAAGATAAAAAATCTAAAATGTTCTTCAGTGTTTCCTGGGGTTTAGGCCAGATGAGTGAAGGGACAGCTCGTTACAGCCAGCCCTCGTTACAGGCTCCAAAGCTTCAAATTTAACTGGGATTCATGAGTAAAGGTGACATTTTCCAGGATGTTTAATTGTTGGTATATCTAAGCCTGGATTGATGGTTTGACCTTGCTTCCACTCCTGAGAAATGCTCTGGAGATGCTTCGTGTCCTCTGAGGCCATGGCTAGACAGCCTTCTTCTGACAGAGCTTATGCTCTATATTTAGTAACTTCTGTGTCAGTGATGAAGTTTACTTTTGTTCTGCCTGATCCTGCTTTGGATCTAACTGATCTGGTGTCCAGAGGCCGTTTCAGTGTTAGAACCTCTCAGCCTGACCTAGAGATGGCTCGTTCTAGCTGAGGATAATAATCCGACTGCAGACTCTTTCACTTAGTTCTGACTCTCAGTCTTCTGCCATCAAAATAATGTTTAGCCTGCAATGTTCTGCTGCAAACTTGAGGCACAAGTTTGTTTCTAATCGATAACAATGCTGCAGGTCTGTAAAGAAGAACGAGCTGCAACTGAAGCAAATCTGCCTGAACGAAGGATGTCAGCCTATTAACATCCACCATGCCATCAGCTAAATAACAAATCGAATCCATCAAATCCTTTGATAGGAACCAGAATGAGATGTGAAAACTTTGACCTCACAGGGGACATGGGGATTGTGCCTTTCACGTCTCTGTAAGTGTTTGAAATACAACGAAGGTTCTGTTATACTCTTAAGATAACTACCATTTTCTGTCCAGAGCATTTGGATTTCAGGGGACGTACCCACGGGGCATGAGTCACAGCTACTTCAGCTCTGTGTTCAGTCACAGACCACAAGTCCTGATCAATATTTCTATCGATTCCTCTCAGTTTCAATAAAAGATAAAGGCGGCAGAGTAAAATTCGCAGCTGCTTATGCATCCATCATTTTCGGGCTGGAGTCGATGATGAGAGACTATTTTTTTAGGACTGGTTTGACCAAATGTCCAGCAGCCATTACTCATCATGACACAGTGGAGAGGCTGAAGCTCTGACAGCCTGATGGATGGACGGTTAAAGGTCAGCTGAAGGACGGAGACCTGCATAGACTGAATGAAAAACATGTCATCACTCATCCTGCTGCTGATTCTGGACACTGAAGCTGTTTTAATTCATAAAAATTAACAAAACATCCATCCATCTGATTTTCCCATCATGCTTGGCAGGGTCACTGCAGCAGCCTGAGCAGAATAGTCCAGATAAGTATTCCCTGCATTCAGTTTCACAGGCCAAGTGCTGGAAATGTTCTCAGGAAGCATCCTAACCTGGAACCACAAAGTCCAGACTCCTCACACTTTACGACAGAACACAGCCAGCTAGTTTCCTTAAAGGGCTTCCTCCCACCCGAAGGACAGAACTATAAAACACTTCTGGGTTAAACCGAGCGTTTGCTTTGAGTATAACTTTTGATAAATCTGCTCAGATATTCTTTGTAAACTGCATGTTTGTCTGTCGGGAAAAGAGCAGCTGTGAGGAGGTTATTTGTTTGTAGCTGTCATACATTTACACTAACCTGAGGCTGATTCATCAACTAGCTGTCATCTCTGTTCATCCAATCCCATCTCTGCCATCTCTCATCTGACCAACCACGGCTTTCTGTCCAAACTCATTAAGTTCACCAGCCAACCGTGGGCACGGGGAGAAGGGCAAGTCTGAAAGGTGGCCAGTCAGATTACTCGTCTTAACTTGATCCTCTTCAGTCATATTAATATTCAGACTCGAGTTTTATGGTTCATTATTCTGCTGCTCAGCTTTATTTGCCCAAACACAAAGATGAAAACTAGAGACGACGGGCTGGAAAACGAGGCGGAATATGACACACAACAACAAGTAAGATTAAAAACAGGCAAGAGAAAAATGCTTCGAGCTGTTCCTTGATTGGATGGATAGTGAAGGTGGCTGACAGCTATAGGCGAGGTGTTGGGTGCAGCTCAGGTGGAAACGGGACGAGGACAGGAAACAGAAGGAACAAACTCAGTCAGGACCGTTAAAATCACAACATGTAATCACGGCTGCGGCGGGTCTCTCTTGTATGCTTGAAATGATTGCAGTGGTTACCAGTTCTGCTGTTAACATTTGTCATCCTAATCGACTTGTAACAACCAGCGACAGCCTGTTAATAACGGGCACACATGCAGCACCTCCACAGCCATAAAGCTTAACTCACTAAGTAAATTATTATATTATATTTTTAGAATTATTGTTCTATATATAAAGCATTAAATATGAATTTATACCACATTAAATTAACTGTAAAATGAGTCTTTCTGTATTTTCTTTGAAAGCCGGTCAGCTCTGGTTCCATTTATGGGAAATGTGAGGAAACGCTCATTTTATGGATCTCCGCTACAAAAGCCAAGAGAATTTATTTAGTTACAGAATTTTACAAGGAGCTGGAAATTTTGCTGTTCCACCTGCCAGAATTGTGGTTGGGTTTAAACCTGCCCCAGCCTGTACTCGGTGTTGGTGGCAGGAGGAGACCAAGCAGCAACAGGACAAAAGGATTAACTAACACCAAAGAGGTCCAGTACAGGAAGTGTGTTTGCTCTCAGTCAGTGGTTATAACAGCTGTACGTCATACGAGCTTTGTTTGGCACGTGTGCCAGTGTAAGCAGCTGACTCACCTCTGTCTTGTGTTGTTGGTGCTTTTTGAAACGTCTGATCGCTTGGTGAGATGAGTTTTAGCCTGGTGCTTAGCACTAATTAGCAGATGCCAGTAGTGCAGAACCAGTGTGATGGCATCATGATGGCTGCATCCATCTTTTATATATATGCTGGTGGAAACCCTGCAAGCCGTCAGATAGACAGAAAGTGTTTTTCACTACTGAACATCATATTTTTTGTGTTTGTAGAGACAGATTTAGGCTTTTCTGCAGCATGTAGCTATATAGGAAAGTCCAGATTTTACGTATCCGAGCTGAACTGTTGGATGGAAAACTGGTTGGAGCTTTTGTGGCCATTTTGCCAAATATAGCCAAAGAGCTAAGAACATATGGACACACACGAGAGCGGTAGTAAGAAGGAAAGGCATAAGACCATCTGTAGGGGAGAACGAGGCAGAATACAAGACCAGAGAGAGGTGGGGATGACACACATGTAGCTGTTGTGAGTAGCAGCTCGACGCCTCGGGGTTTGGTGCCATTTGGTGCCTGTTTGGACCAACAACAGAAAACACACACACACAAACACACAATCACAAAAGTCCATGTACTAACTCGTCCATCCAGAAACACAAACCAGTTACACACTCGGGCCTGGCTGAGCTGTGGCTTACTAACACACATTTTCCCGGAGACTCGCTCAGTGTCCTAATGTAGAGCGCCGCGAGCCTACAGGCAGACGAGCAGGGAGGTTGCTGGTTCCCGTCCCTCACGCAATATGGCCTCAGACATCCCCTCCCATCACCCCATCGCTGTGAATCAGGTTTTTAATGAAGTGTTAAGAATGTGCACATCTGCACAGTGTCCACGTGCAAAGCGGTGCAAGTAGAAATCATTTCACTGTCTTTCTCTAGATGCCATTAGCCCCTTTATTATTACTCTGCTTTGAGTTTCTCATTATCACATTGCTTTCACTGCCTTCCCTTTTCTCTTAGACACAGTCATTATGTTGGAACAAATGTTGACATAGCAACCGGGATATTATACAGTGATATTTTAAGTTCTGGAGTCACTGCGGTGTTTTGATGGCTGTTAGATGAAAATGTTGGTCAGGGGTAGGATTTGTCAAGTCCTTCAGTTCAAACAGCTGCACAGATGTTTGTCTCTGCCTGTTGAAGACGACACAGAAGACACAGTCGCACTAAAATAAAAATACCACAGAAAACCTTCTACCCACTAAGATTTCTCAGTGGTTGCCTGGTGATTGCATGGACTTTTTCCACATTTGTTGACTGAATGCAAGTAGTTGTGGCAACCACGTCTTTGCATGAGTGTGCAAGACCCTCAACCTCTGGGCAACCACCGACGATTGCAAGGCAATTTCAAAGCCTGCCTGGTGGGAGGCAACCTGTCTGTCACAGATAGATTGTTAGATATCTGTTTATCTTTTTATATCTATTCATGAACACAGTCAGTTTGGACCAATTCCTGCATAACAACAAGATTGTGGAGTGTCATGCTGCATTGAAATCTCTGCCCTGCAGACTCTAAACAGAGTAGTTAGTGTAAGTTTCTCTGGATGCTGTCAGCAACAGATTTGTGATTTTTGCAAATTTATCACAGTTAATTGCCGTGTTATCATGAACAGACTGCACACATTTGTCATCTTCACCGTAGTGAATCCCAAACTGACGCGGGCGAACTCCACCAGTCTTTTATCGGCTTGATGCACAAAAGTCCCTTTACAGACTTGGTTCATGTTTCCACAGAAACCAACGAGAAGCAACGATGTACAAGTTCATTGTGCACAGTAGCAATAATACTGGTCATCCTGTAGTCTCCAACCAGTGTTTTCCTACTGTGACTGTAGCATAACGATAGTTAGAGCGAGTCAGACACTCTGTTCTGGTGGTTTGATCACTGGTCTCTGATGGAGGCTGAAGAAGTCACTTGGCTGAATGACGAAATGTTTGTCCCACTGAAAACATTTTGAGATTTCCTGACCTGGATGATTGAGCATGCATCAAGACATTACTTAATAAGTACTTTGTAAATGCTTACTATGTTTGCATGGGAACATCACAGAACTATTGTGAAGGAGACACATATGTGTCACCCAGTGTCTTGTGCACACACACTTGCACTTTGATGGATGCATCCGGGCAACTCGGGATTCTAACTTGACCGAGGATACATCAGCATCTGGACTCAAGGAGTCAGGGATCGATCCACCGACCTTCCAATATATAGACTGCCTGAGCTGCCGGAGGCGGTCCGGCTCAAAATCCTCGTCTTGCTTTTTCATCTGTTTTGTCTCTAATGGAACAATGATTTAATGTCATGTTTCATTCAATAAGACCTTAAAAAATGAGTGTTTGAGATCACAAACTCAACAGGAAAGTGTTCCTGAGGTCACAGATCAAGTGAGCAGAGTGCTCCTTTTCCTATTGATTTGGTTATAGCCGGTCAGCAGGGGGCGCCGAGGAGTCGCCCATGCTGGTCATACAAAGAATGTTAGCTGTTTACATGTGGTCACATATGTAAGTGCGAAGAAGTGAAGTTCGCACGCATCTTAACATGATGAAGAGGTCGTTCTGTTCTTAGTTCATGTCACAGCACATCAGCAAGTTTAAGCAATGCTGACGACAGTTTGTCACGTGTGTCTAACCGTAACCTTAATCTGAACCCAACCTCGGCTAAACCTTGGGTTTAGATTATGAGCACAGGTAGGCGGGTACCCACAGTGTGAGTGTGTACACAGATTTATGTCCCCACAACGTGGCTGTTACACACCGACACACACACAATGAGCAGGTGTTGCCCTGATGCGTGCGTGTGTGTAATTACTGAGCTCAACAGTTAATCACAGAACATTATTAATTACAGCAGAGTGATACACTGACCTCCTCCTGTGTGAGGAGGTTTGACAAAGCTGCACGTGTGTGTGTGTGTGTGTGTGTGTGTGTGTGTGTGTGTGTGTGTGTGTGTGTGTGTGTGTGTGTGTGTGTGTGTTCCCCTGTGGCTCCATGTTCTGAGCTTTATAAATCAGTTACTTCCACTTGCTCAGCCTGTTATGAACTACAGCAGTCTGCAGCGCTGTAGCTGGAGGCTACAGAAGCCCACAGGGGACATTTACAGCGGAGTGAAGAGTAGCCAAATAAAATGCCCCTCTCATGCAAAGACACTGTTACACAACTGTTAATTTACTTTACATTAATTTGGCTCCAACGCCCTGGGTGGTGCCACCTGGAGGCTGAAGTGTTCATTACAGGAAGGATTATTTCACTTTTTTGGTAAATAAAGGGCGCAAGAGGAAAAGTAAGGATTTTGAGACACAAGGAGGGACCCACCATCACCTTAATATACCCAATGATTTTTTTTCCCCCATTTTTCATCATTTGAACTCTTAAAATATGAAGTGTTTCTTGTATTTGTTTGTTTTTCTTCCTTTGGTCTCTGTGATATTTCACGCCGCCCTGGAGCAGGAAAGCATTTGTTGGTCTGTCGGTTTGAAAGCAGTCAGTGAGTCAGTGAGACAGTCAGGTCAGTGAATCATGTGGTCATTTTTCACCCTGCTCCTCTTCCTCCTCCTTCATGTGCGGGTGTCAGACCGTGACACCGACCTCGTCTCACTGGGAGTCGCTGCCTGTTGTGTCACCCTGCTGCACCCTCACTTCCTGTTTGTCATGGCTGTTGTTTACACCTCAGCCTGCCGGGTTCGTGTGGTCACTCGGCCTGTGGGGAGCGATTCAAAATCTCAGCTCCTCTTACTTTTATATTTTAAAAAGTAAGATGTGAAGGAACGAGTGTTGCAACGAGAAAAAAATATTTTTGTGAATTAAAGACTGGAGTTATTAGTGCAAAAAACACGTGTTTGTGCGTGTGTGACAGTGACAAAGAGAGCAGCCAATAACAGTGACAGCTGTCATATTTGTCATCATTACCATTGTCCTGACCTCCACCTCAACATAACACCCAGCAGCAGTGAGGTGGGGGGATCTGACATGAGATGGGGTATTTTGGTGTGTAGTGTGATTTAATCCTCGTGTGTGTGTGTGTGTGTGTGTGTGTGTGTGTGCGTGTGTGTGTGTGTGTGTGTGTGTGTGTGTGTGTGTGTGTGTGTGTGTGTGTGTGTGTGTGTGTGTGTGTGTGTGCGTGTGTGTGCGTGTGTGTGTGTGTGCTAAAGCTAAATCTGCTTAGCTGAGAGACAAAACTCACTGTAAACGTTTGAGTCTACCTTATTGTACCATCAGCTTGTCAACAGTACTGCACTCTTGGCACTCAGAGTTGGTGTGACATAAACAAAACAAAGCTTTCTATCTGTCTTGAAGTGATTCTGGCAAACCCGGAGGAGGGGGAAGTAGTGCTATACTCACGAGTGGCAGAAATGAGTTTTATCGAAGGGTCACTGGGCTCTCCCTTAGTGCTAAGGTGAGGATCTCAGTTATTCAGGAGGGACTTGGAGTCGAACTGCTCCTCCTCCACTCCAAAAGGATCCAGAGGTGGTTAAGGCATCTGCCTAGGATGCCTCCCGGACACCTCCTGGGTGAGGTGTTTCAAGCATGTCCTGCTAGAAGGAGGCCCAGAGGCAGACCCGGGACACACTGGAGAAGTTATATCTCTGAGCTGGCTTGGGAATGCTTCAGTGTCCCCTCAGATGAGCTGGAAGAGGTGGACAGGGAGTGGAAGGTTCTCTGTTTAGACTGCTGCCACTGCAACCAAACCCAAATAAGCAGCAGAAGATGGATGGATGGATGCATGGATGGAGGAAGTGTTGTTCCTTGTCAGAGCTAGCTAACTGTAACGTCTGCATCCAAGTAATTAAGCATTAAATTGAAGTTCATAAAATGAGCGTATTAATTTGTCTTTGAGTGGACGTGCAGCCCAGGATCGACTTCGTGACGTGAATATTTCAGGACTCCTGCTCCTGTGGGAAGCTGCCTGCCTAACTGACTGATTGTCTTTATATTCTGCGTCTGTTTGGCTCGTTGGTGGAGGCGACTGTTAGTCGTGGGAGGACAGCAGTTCAGAGAGACGCAGTGTGTGTTATTAATTACAAGAGAGTGTGCCCAAGCTCGGGTGTATCAGTGTGGGCTTGTGCAGGAAGTGCAGTCATTGCTTTGACACTGTAACCTGCATAAATCAGATTTCTAATCATCGTCTGTGTGTGTGTGTGTGCAGGCACAGGAGTTTGCTTCCAATCAACTTAGTGTGTGTGTGTGTGTTGTTAGTTACTGCCCCTGGCTGTGAATGCAAGATAGCAAACAGAAACAGCGTGTGAGGTCTTCTGTGTGTGGAGGAAAAATTTGAAAGGAATACCAGATATTTATCAGAAAGTATGGTAAATATGAGCAGCTGTACTGCGTAGTGTGTGTGTGTGTGTGTGTGTGTGTGTGTGTGTGTGTGTGTGTGTGTGTGTGTGTGTGTGTGTGTGTGTGTGTGTGTGTGTGTGTCCTCCCCCCGGACTCATGTGGCTTCTCAGGAAAAACAAGCTGCAGCGCAGAGCCAAGGTTTACATGTGAGTGTTGCTGTGTTTATGTGCTGCAGCAGGTTTATATGTGCTGTTAGTGTGAGGTAGCTGTGCTGCTCTCTCGCTAATATAATTCTACAGTGTGACGTGTTGTTGTGGTTGTACAGGCAGGTTTTTGCAAGATCATTCTACAGTGCAGACTGCTGGGTTGTTTTCATTATGGAGTCAGACGTGTTTGTGGTATTTTCTGCATTTAAACCAGAAAGTAGAAAGCTCTAAGCTGTGTGTAAGAGATCGATGTTTCCCATTGGTTCATAAAGTCCCACTGTGACGCCTCAGCTTCAGTGTTTTGGCCGTTACCGTGTTGGTTTTTAGAGACGGCGTGCTCAGCGAGCAGCATCCATAAACAGCATCCACAGACTGGGTGCATCCCACGTGCACACCAATCTGTTAATTAGTGCTAAGAAACACACAAATGTGATGCTAGAAATTCACCCACAGCTTGGACAGTTTTTATCAAGGAAGCCATATTACTTGTCAGATAATAAAAAATGCACCAACAGTACAAACACAGCTGAGAGTTTATCAAAGGTGAAGTTCATCAGACACTTTTAGCCAATAGGCCAGCGGGATGCCTCGCTTTACATTATGCATATGTAACGTCACGGTCCTGGAGCTCATAGTCGGAAAAATCAATGAAATTCTCTGCGATAGCTTTTTTTCTGCAAGTCAAGCTTAACAACACTGGAGAAAAAACGCTGCAGTATTTTTATTTATTCACTTTTTAGTGTGTCTTAATACTGAACGGCTCACATCCACCAGTATCAGGTTTATCTTATACTTTAACAGGACAAAGTATGCAGATATACAGCTCAGACCCCCCCACCACCCACCCCCACGTCTGTACAGCGGGATTTACCACAAGCCTGCAAACAGCCTCCGTGCACGACTCGCAGAGCCAGGCTGCAGTCAATTATGTTGGAGTCTTTCATGTAATCTGTGCTGTTTGCTGCGCAGGAGGAGACGATGCAAAGACATAATGTTAGATAACAACATTATCTGGGGAGTCCCTGGGGGGAGGGGTGGGAGTAAGTAGTTCTAGGAAGTATTCATAATCACAATATAGGATAACAATAAAACCCTAAATGCTCCAAATGAATAAAGTTCCAGCTCACCCCTAAATTCAGACGTATGTATTTTATGTCCGCAGTGCTTTTATTCATCTTGATGTCCAACCTCTGAGCAGTTTCATGCAGGAAATGTTTGTTTTCCAGCGCCGACATCCGCCGACCAGAAGGAGCGTGCTGCTATAAAACCCTCCAGCTCTGAAGCGTGGGAGAATCATCGGGTTTTACATCCCGTCACTGTCGCAGGCGTCAGCCGCTGGTTGTGGATGGAGGCATCCTTGTGTAGTGGCACAGCTGGTGGTGTAGTTCGATAGAAGGAAAATTGTGTAACCGGGTCGTGTTGCTAAGCAAATGGATTTTAGGGAGGCGGCTTTGAACACACGCACAAGATGAGAGCCGTTAACTTCATTATTTTTAAGAGAATGCAGACAAACACACCAGAACAACGCAGATGGATAAATGCAGGAAAATCTTACCAAGACATGAATGTTTAAAACTATTTAAAGCAGATGGTTTCCTTCTGATTTCTGCAGTTGGCATTAAAGATGTTAAATGCAAAAACATCCAGTTCAAATATTTCATTTCTTCACTCGCTCAGACTCACGTTCCAGTAGAGCTGTGAATTGCAAACTGTTTTTTCCCAGTTAAGAGGTGGAAGGGGAAATTTTCAGAGATAGAAGTTTGCAAAGTAGAATCTGGGGCAGATGTGATGGTTTATAATGTCAGGGTCACCTGAAGTTTACTGTCTGACCTCAGTAAAGTGTAGCAGCCTGCCAAAGGAGGCGCACAGCTGGGATATAAATCAAACACACCTCTCCTCACCTACATCTGGCTCATCCTCGGCTGAGGAGAGCAGAGGAACACCTGTACACCTGCTTACTGGTAGGAGAGCTAACGGGTCAACTTCAGATTTTCTTCGATATGTTAAAGTTTATCATGTTTTATTACAAAGATGCAGAAGAGCGGAAGTATTTTTCGGGCCTTATCTCTAATAAACTTATCAGCAGTTATATGTGATAATGTTGCATGTATTAGTTCTCACATCACTCCCCCTGCCTGTGATCTCTCTGTTCCCCAAATATTCCTGCTGATTTTGACCACTTTGAGACTTTTTCTGAAGTGATCGGTCATCTGAAGCCTCCTATGTGCTCCCTAGATGTCCCATCTGTAAAACGAGGTCTTGGACACTGTCGGGCTGGTGTGCTGTCCATCACTAACACCTGTCTCCTGACAGGGACTGCTGAGTTTTAAACATGTCATCATTCTGCCGTCTGTCAAAGAAGCTTTAGGCCGATCTCTAAACTGCCCTTTCTGTCTAAGATACTGGAGAATGTTGTTTTCCACTATCTTGAGGCCCCGATGAAAATAAATACCTGAAACAAATATCGGACTGAAATATTTCTGGTTTCACAGCACAGAATCAGCACTTTGAAATGTTTTTGATGATCTTTTAGTAATTGGAGATTGAACCATTTTCCTGCTTTCAGCTGCTGCATTCGATACAGTGGATCGTGTTTCCTGGTCTGTACACAGAGATGTGTGTTAGAGGTGTGTGTGTGTTTCACAGGCAGAGGTTTTTCTGTCACGTTGGGTGGAAAAACATCAGCACCTGCTCCACTCTCATGACCTCCATTCTTGGTCCAGTACTCGTTTCACTTTCTATGCTCCTGATTTCAATTTTCCAAAAATATGAAATTTAATTTCCTTGTTATGCATCTGACTCACAAATCTGTCTCCGTACCACGGCTCCTCTGAAAGCTTTGCTGGACCGTCTCGCTGCCATAAAATCATGGATGGCGCTAAACTCGTTGAACCTGAACAAGCGAAAATCCGAAGCGAGACTGTTCAGACCTCCCGATATTACTCCTGCTTTAAAGGTGGTCTTGGCCCTTTTGGAAAATCAGCTTTTGCAACAAAATCAGGGAGTGGTTCATTTGACAAACAAATAACTGCTGCAGTTAGAGCCGGTTTCTTCCAGCTGAGGGCCCTGGCAAAGTTTGAGCCCTTTCTCTCCTTCGAAGGAGACTTTCCAGCTCACCCCAAAAGCCCTTCATTCCATCCAGGCTTGATTATTGCAGGAGTCTGTGAAAAACCCGGCTCTGCTTTCTCGTCTGCAACTCATGACAATGCACCAGTTTCCTGTTTTGCCTTCTTTGCTCTGCCTCACGGTGTGTTTTCAAATTGATTTTAAGATTTTATTCACCAGCTGGGCCCACATCCTCGTTTTAGGTTTGACAGTGTTGAAGTAGATAAAGGTGAATGGCTTAGAAGTGAATGGGGGAAGGCCTCGAAAGGGACTGGTGGCGGCTCCCGGGCCTGGCAGATCCCCATGGACTAAATAGAAGCGAAGAACTTAAAGAACTGAAAAGGGGGGGGGCATGTAAACGAGAATGAACAGCTTGTAGAACTGGGGGGACATATATAGATGAGAACCAGAAAGAGCGTGTTTGGCGGCGTGGTCCCGCTCCTGAAATTCCGATACTTTATCTCCAATTGTTGGTTTTTAAGTCTTTAAATGTGTTAGCACCTTCTTAACTTTCTGACCTTTTAACAATGCACGTTCCCAAAAGATAACTGAGGTCAGCTGAGCAGACACTTCTGGTTTCACAGATGAAAACATGGAGGAGATCAAACCTTTGCTGTGGCTGTCCTTAAACTTCAGAACAACACTTGCATCTTTAAATCTTGACATTTCATTTTTCTTTTATTTCTTTTGTTCTGTTAGTTCTGCTGCACTTTGGTCAACACTTGTTCTTAAATGTGCTCATAAACAAACTGACTTGAGCTATTCGGTCATATCCAAACATGTGGCTTTGTGCATGAAGTGATGCAGATACATGTCAGGAGCTTCGGTAAATGTCCACAAACGTCAGAATGGGGAAAAAATGAGACGTCAGGATGTCTGAGTACTGCCTGAGCGTCACTCTTTATAAGAGTGCTGAGCAGAAAAGCATCTGCACATCTCTGAGCGTGCCTTGCACAGGTGGAAGCAGAAATATGATGCACAGGCTCACCTGAGCTAAACAAAGCACCATGGTCTGATGAGGCTGCACGCCTGTTGTTGACAGCTCAGGATTTGCTGTCAGTGGCGTGAATCAGTGGACCCACCTGCCTTGTGCGTACAGTCAGGACTAGTAGTGGTGTGATGCTTGGTGTTTTTTCTTGCTGCACTGTTGGCTTATTAATACGAATCAGTCACATTTTCCTTGCCACACACTGGCCTCAGTATTTCAGCTGCAGACACAGTTTAATAACTGTGGACACAACTTTGAGTCAGATGCACAAAGTGAAAGCTGTCTCAAGTTGCTTCGGTGGACTTCAGTGGCAGGCCAGTCGCCGTTTGCGTGGGGACCATCGCTGACATAAACCCAGTGTCAAAAATTGCAGTTCCTCTAACGTCCGCTTGAATCTGGTTTCAAACATGAGACTCACATGTTAGAAAACAGCAGAAATAAACACGTTCACAGCCTGATACACTGCAACATGTTGTGGTGTCTATAGCTAATTTCCGTCTTTAGAACAACGTTCAGCTCCGCTAATTTGAGCCACTTAATTAGACTCTGCTCTGACAAATAATATGGCTTCAAAATGACTTGTTGTGAGGGTAATTGCATGCTTATCTAGATGTTATTTAGCAGGTGTCTGTGTCTTTGCAATGCATCGATGCAGTTTGCTATTGCTGGTGTTCTCCCTTTTCTCCACTCCACCCTTCATCCAAAGACCGTCGCCTCTGTTTTCACTAAAATCAGAATGACAACAGCCATCAAGCTAAAGTGAGTTTGCAAAATGAGATTTCAGAAACCAGTGGGTGACTCCACTGTGACCACAGGTTTCATACAGTCTGTGATCTGAACCCTCAAACAGTCCTGAAGGGAGGACTGATTTGAACATCCTCACTTTGAAAGAAATGTCCTTTTTCCCAAGGTCTTAAACTCACTTCGGTCCTCATAAAGCTAGCTGTGCGAACACACAGACACACACATTGTCTCCCACACACTCACGCTGTGCTTCTCGCAAACACGCACTGCACACCCACATTCACATATACTGTACACCCACACACACACACATATACACACACACTCACACTGCTGTTGCCATGAGTCACCCTCATGTGACTCTGTGTGTGTGTGTGTGTGTGTGTGTGTGTGTGTGTGTGTGTGTGTGTGTGTGTGTGTGTGTGTGTGTGTGTGTGTTTGCTAGCTTGGCACTGCCCACGTTAGCTTCTGTGCCAGCTTCACGGGTGTCTTAGATTAACACTGAAGAGCCTCTTTGATGATGAAACACACGCCCGTCGCACAGATTGCTCCTCTTTTCTCCTCTCTCTTCGTCTCCTTTATTTATCAATAAGTTGATTGATCTTCTGTGTGTCGCAGCGTTTCTCTTAGCAGTAATCTGCATCGGTCCGTCCGAGACGTCTCTCTGTTGAGCCAGTAAACACTGTGAACTGCTGACTGACCACAGTATGATGGTTTAATACATTTTGTCCAAATTCATCTGTATTAGTCCAGCTCATGACAGTTAGTTCAGGAAAGGTGGTTTTATTTTGTCCATTTTTCTGTTTATTCTGCTTTGATCCAATTGTTCCATGTTTCTTTGATTTGGCCAATTAAAAGTGATTTCAATGTGATCTATAGTGTGCAGCTAAATCCATAAAACATGAAAGAGAATCCCAGTCAGTCCCAACTTTAGCAATCATTTGATGTCAGTGGGGAGAAAGAACTCCCTCTGAATGGGGAGTAGGCCTCTGGCAGACCCAGGCTGAGGAAGAGTAGCGTCTCCCACAACCAGTTGCCAAGATGAGACAGAAGAGTGTTTTATTTGGTTTTACACTGGTTAAGTCTTTTTTTTTCTAGCTTTCCATATGTTGGTCTGAACATCCCATTTGGTTTGATTTGTTCCACTTTATCTGAATCTGTGATTTGTTTAGACTGGGTTGTTCCACTTAGGCTAGATTAGTGCCAGCTGCTCTTTTATTCCATTTTTCCCATTTTAGTCCGTTTTATTCTGGGCTAAGTCACATTCCTATTGGCTTTGTTTAACTGGTCCAATCGATTCCTTTTGTTTGATTTAATTCTGTTTAGTCTGGAGCCTGTCGGCTGGATAAGTAGAAGAAGATGGATGGATGGATGGATGGACGGACGGACGGATGGACAGATGGATGGATGGACGGATGGATGGATGGATGGATGGACGGACGGACGGATGGATGGATGGACAGATGGATGGATGGACGGATGGATGGACGGATGGACGGATGGATGGACGGATGGATGGATGGACGGACGGATGGATGGATGGACAGATGGATGGATGGACGGATGGATGGACGGATGGATGGATGGACGGATGGATGGATGGTTTTGTTGGGTTTGTTCAAGCTCAGACAGAGTTAGGTGCAGTTGAACTTTTGTTCCACTGTGTTTGGTTTGTAATTGTGTTTAGACGATTTAATAAATGTCAGTAACATGCTTTTGTGGTTTGTTTTATTGGGGTTTGCTACAGTTTTGGTCTTTTTCATTCTGTTTGTATTTATCTGACTTAGTCTTGCTGATCCAGCTGATTTACTCTGTTCGAAGGGTTTAATTTTACCTTTTTCATATGTTTAGTTTGTTTTCATGTAAGGTCCGGTTTTGTGGTTTGATTTTTGGAGGTGGATATTCTGGACCAAGGGATGATGACAATGGAGCTGATGGACAGGAGGAAAACAGGAAGATCTGAGAGAAGATTCATGGATATAGTGAAAAAGGACCTGCAGAGTGTTGGTGTGATGGAGTGAGATGGAGGCGGAGATTTATCTCATTTTGGTCAATTTGAACCAATTCATTCCAGTTCGTTGCAGTCATGATTAGGCCGGTTTACTCTGGTTTGGTCCAGTTTGTCAGGTTTGACACTGGTAAAGGGTTTGTTCTGTTGGTCAGCTGTTCCACTTTGTCTGGTTTGATCCATTTAGTCTCAGTTTTGTTTGGATGTGTTACACTTTAGTCTAGGTTTAGTCTTTTTATTCCATTTTGTCCGGTTTAGCCAGTGAGCAGCTATTTTATCTGAATCTATTCGTCTTTCTCTTTTTCCTTTCTTCCAGTTTGCTCTTTCAATCCTCCTTTCCTTAATTCTTCCTTTCCCTTCTCTTCCTCCCCACCTCACCATCTGTCCCACAGATTTCCTTTCTTCTTTTCTTTTTCTTTAAGTCCATTCTTCCGCCTCATCATCCTTCTTGCCGTCCTGATTCTGTTCTCAGTTGTTTGGATCAAGTTTCCTCCTCCTTCTCTGCATCCCACAGCTTCTCTCCCACCTTCTGTTTCGTTATTTCAGCGTGATTTCACCTGAAATCAGCAGCATCTGCAGATGGATAACCCGTCCTCTCGTTCTGCTCATGTTCTTGTCTCTCTCCTCGCAGTGTGGAGGGCGACTCTCAGTGTCCGGAGGCACTCACCTTTTCTGATTCATCCTTTGGCCATCCACCTCCTTTCCATCGCTATAGCAACAGCCCCCTCTCCAGCCCCTGTGACCCCTACGGCTCTCCCTCCTCCAGTGGGCCCCTGGGAGCCTCCCACACACATACACAGGTACCAACCCTAAAACACACGCACCGTCTATCTGCAGCTACTAAAGGTGTCTGAAGTTTATTCTGAAGTTTATGAAAGGAAGTGTCTCCTTCAGCCACATTTTTTTAAAAATACATTCAGGTATTTTTTAGAATTCAGGTTCCATATTTTATTAACAAAGTCCAAATTCTTAAGACTAATCCAGATAAAAACTTGAATGGTGAACTCCTAATCCCCTCTGTGAAGAGCCTGGTGGCCCCGTTCTGCTGTAGTGGGATATTTAAGGTGGAAGGGATCGCTTCAAATGAACACAAAGCCGATCTAAACCAGCAAACATGGTTGAAACAGCAGCGATATCTCGTGGGTCACCAGGGCAGGGGAACAGATGTTGATGCTGTATAACAGAGGTCCAAAGATTCAGAGCTCAAACCGTGGATCAAATTATCGCAACGAAGAAATTACACACATTGATCTCTTTTTTAATCCAACGTTCGGCTGAGAGCTAATTCCGTCATTAAACCATTTACTTTTTTTTTTTTTGACCAAATTAACAGTCTGACAGTAAAACCTGTATCAGTGGATTATATGTACTGTCTCCAGCAGAAACACTAAGTCACCCTAAAAGCAGAAGTAAATCAAATCTGATTACATGTCTTCTCATCATGTCCTCTTCCAGGGCAGCTCACCCATCTCGCCCCCCAGCCCAGCGAGCCTCGCCTGGGCTCAGCGCAGCCGACACCAGCCGGCCAGCCTGGCGCTCCGCAAGCAAGAGGAGGAGGAGAGCAAACGCTGCAAGGCTCTATCTGACAGCTATGAGCTCTCTACAGACCTCCAGGACAAGAAGGTACAATGCCACAACAAGTCGGCCTCATAAGTCACACCTCTGAAAACACCACTGGAGCGGTTCCTGTGAGAGGTTTTCCATGTAATCGCCTCCATTACAAAGCAGCCTTTTCAATCACCCGCAGGGTAGAGGATACATCGGGACACCTTTAGTTTCTGCATCAGGAAATGCCTTTCCTTTTATCCATAATGCACACAGAGGCAGAGGTACACAGCAACATGGAGCATGGACCAATAAGGAGGTTTACATAGGGAAGAGAAAAATTAGTGAAAGAATATGTCTTTACTTTAAAATGAAGCAAAGTACAGGTATATAGTTAGAAAATGTTAGCAGCTAAGGAGCAGAGCTGCCTTTGGAGGCACGAGGCATCGTTTGTGTTTACAGGAAGAACCTCCTTATTGGTCCGTGCTCCTTTTGTTTCCACTGCAGTTTAGGAACCATCAGATGTGCCGAGCAGTGTAATAATTTTCGGTTTACTCACTAAAAACACAAAACTACACACGTCGTAACACGCAACATCACAAAGGTTCGCTGACAGTTTCTACTGTTGTGTTTTCTGTTCCTGTAAATGCAAAGATCCTTTCTGCTCTTCCCTCTCTGATTGGTTGTGTGATCATACGGCCTTATAGGTGGAGATGCTGGAGAGGAAGTACGGGGGCCCGTTCGTGTCCCGGCGGGCGGCGAAGACGATCCAGACGGCGTTCAGGCAGTATCGCATGAACAAGAACTTTGAGAGGCTTCGCAGCTCCGCCTCAGAGAGCAGGATGACCCGCCGCATCATCCTGTCCAACATGAGGATGCAGGTACACACACTCTCACACACACAGCACATAATGAAACACACCAGGTTCTGCCCCGTTTGTTCTAATGATGTGTTGTTTCTTCGGTGGCTGCAGTACTCGTTTGATGAGCGTCAACCACAGGGTCAGGGACCACCAGGTCAGCAGGGTTCAGAGGATGCAGGAGATGTGGACGACTCCTTCTCTAAGCAGGTAGAGATGTTTGAGCATCTTCAACAGTCATGAAAAATATTTAAAGAACATGGTCTGAAGTACACATGTGTCAAACACGGTCTGGGGGACAGAACCAGTCTGTGAACCGTCTCAACCTGGCCTCCAAAAGTCAGTGAAGGCAGCGTCGTGTTGTTGAATTTCTGGACAAATGAAGTTAATAAGTGTGTTTAGTTTGATTCTAGCTGAAGGTGCTCTGCATATATGCACAAACTGCCCTTTGGCTAAGTGTCCTTGGTGCTGCATTAGGTCCTGTAATTTGAATGCACAGCATTATTACAATAAATGAATATAATTATAATTAATCCATGAAAGAGTTTGTTAATACATAGTAATTATTATTCCTTAGGCAAAAAAGGATGTGGGGGTATTGTTATTACCCCACCAGGCTGCGTGGACGGGTGGATGAACAGGCAGGGGTGCTGCATGGATGGGCGGGGGAGCTGCGTGGACAGGTGGAGGGACGGGCGGGGAGCTACGTGGACAGGCGGGGGGGCTGCGTGGATGGGCGGGGGGGCTGCGTGGATGGGCGGGGGGGCTGCATGGACATCTAAGATTGTGAATGCGATAACTTGAAAACGAGGCAACGTAGAATCTTCAAATTGATGCCATAGGTGTAGCTACTAAAAATTTTAGACGAGTTCAAATCTCAGTAAACTTGACCTAAAGGTCAGAGTTCAGAGGTCAAATCTTCTGAAAATCTTGTGAACGCAATAACTTGAAAATGAGGTGGCACACACCCTCTAGCAGACCGTTACATGGGGAAACCTTTTGTATACAAGCGCGTTGATCCACACGGGTGTTCACTGTTCGTAGACATAAACTACACCTTTCTTAGCTGCTACTTCAAAGCACATTGTACGCTGTCTGTCCTGCGTGCTGCACAACAACTTTCAATATTTAGTATTTACTGCTGTTCACACTCAGCTAGATTAACGTGATGGTGTTGTGTTTAGTATGTTGCTTTGTTTTTGTTTGTTTTTTTTTTTGCTTGTCTTCTCTTCTTTCTCTCTCAACAGGTGATCCAGGAGATTTTTTTTTCTCTTTGTCTTTGTAAGTGCCCTTTCTCACTGTCCCTTTTCCCTTCTGCTTTTCTTTTCCTTCCTCTCTTTCTTTCTCCCTTTCCTATCCCCCAGTCATGTCTGTCCCATCTGTAACAACTGAAAATAAAATAAATAATAACAACAAAGTTTGATCAAATGGACCAATACGGCAATGCCATGATGATCCATTTGGCAAAATAAATCCATTTGGTATCCTTGTTGGTCTTCAGACAACAATTCTGACGGCTAAAGAACCAAATGGGACAGACAAGGAAAAAAAAAAGAAAAAAGAAAAAGAAAAAAAAGAAAAAAAAAGAAAATGAGGTGGCGCAGGCTTTTGAAATTGATACCATAGGTGTGTCTGCTTGGAGAAGTTTTAGAGTAAAACACCTTCATGAAGTCCAGTTGGTTCTTTTTAAGTCCTCAAAATGTCTGAGTTATAGCTCAGGACCATCTGACCTTTTAAAAGTAATATGTAAAGTTTCAAAAGTAATCTCAGACTTGCTGCTGATCAATGAAAATAAACTGATTTTGTCATAGTCTATACATTTTTTAGTTCACACGTAATACTATCCAGATTATTAACAATTTGGAAAGTCTTTGAGTCTTTGAGATTCTCCAAAGCTGAAATAAAACTGCTCAGTTTGGTTTATAAAGCTGCTAAATCAGAGGTTGCCAGTAAATACAATAGGAATGTGGGGGAAGCTCTCTTTATTTTAAGCAGTTAACCTCTAGAAGTGTTTGAATATTCTCAGTTTAAAAGGAAGAAAAATCTCTGCTAAATGTTGGATGGTCTTAAAAGAGTTGCGATTATTGGAAAATGAATTGGCCCAGACGATGATCCCTGTGGAACCCCACAAACAAGCTTTCAACTAGAGGGCTGTTAGCAGCTGCTGTCCCAGCTGTCAGGGCAGCAATTTAACACTTTAACTGAAATTTCAGAGAAACACTCACTGAAGTGCAGGTTTGGAAGTAAATGTTCATCGATTGGGACCAATGGATGCTGAGGAATCTCCATCCTCTGAGACAGGAGATGTGTTTCAAAGTTTTAGAAAATGCTAATAGGCAGACCTTAACATATTTGTATGTGTAGATGTTTCAAATTAAAAGCCCGTTGGATTGTGCAGGAACTGTTACCTTGAGCCTAAAACCGAACAAATAAATATCCGAGTAGGTGAGGATTCGTGGAGTCATCCTTTTCCTGATAAGCAGAAAAGTAATCATTTTAATCCTTTCCTAACCAGAAATATCTACGATTTTCTGTTTTTGCCCCTTTCCTGTCTCATCTTCCATTTTCTATTTTTGTGCCTCCGAGTACTCATGTCATTTGCAAACATGATTTTATCCTTTTTTATGCAAATGACACACACAGATGTATCTTATATTAAAAACCAACAAAGAAATCAGCCTAAGTCAGCTGATATCTTGTTTATCTGTTATAAAGTGCTGGATGTCCCAGAGTTTCCTGAAGCTAAATGAAAATGAATCAGAAGTGATTAGAGTGGATCCCCGGGAGTCTCTTCCCATCCTGCGGCAGATTCTTGGCCGTCTCTCAGCAAAGGTCAAACAAACAGAAAGAAACATGAGTGCAGATTTCCACAGTCGTCTTTCTCCTGACAGGAGTTGTGCAGCGATTTTCTTGTTCTGACCTTCTCAGCATCAGCTCAGGATATTTTTTCTCTGTATTTTTCTGTGTCGTGACGTTATGTTCATGCACTGCAGGTTAAGTCGTTGGCAGACTCCATGGACGACTCCCTCACCTGCCAGTCCGGCCGTGAAGACTCGCAGGAAGCGGGAGGAGATGGAGAGGAGGACGATGACGAGGACGAGGAGGAGGGCGATGAGGAGGAAGAGGAGGAGGAGGAAGAAGGGGAAGAGGACGAGGAGGAAGACGAGGAGGAAGACTACAGACAGTGCGCCTGGCGCAACACCACGACATCTTCCCGACGTGCTGCGGGCCGGACGGGGGGAGGAGGGGGGAGGGCAGGGGCAGGAGGAGGTGCCTCCATGCACGAGGACAGCACCGCTACCTCCTTCAGTGATGTCACCCTGTACATGGATGAAGGCTGCCTCCCTTCCTCGCCCCTCTCCCGTCCCGCCTCCAGCTCCGATACAGAGTACTGGGGAGGAGGGGGAGGGGGAAGTGCAGGGGGGAGAGAAGACAGCAGGGAGACAGAGGGAGGCAGCAACACGAGCCGGAGGAGCAGCACCCCCTGCACAGAGTGTCGGGGCGAGTACAGAGGCAGGGGCGGAGGAGGGGGACATCTCCCCGTCCTGACCATCGAACCGCCCAGCGACAGCTCAGTGGACATGAGCGACAGGTCAGCAGCACTTAAACATCTCGTTTCACTTTCTGCATGAACTCGTTCAGTATCTGCATGACAACAGACTGCAGACGCGAGCATTCGCACCAGGGGGCGCTGCAGAGCAGGGTCACATGCGCGTCAAAACACAAAATACCTGTAAGATGTTTGAAATTAGTCAATACTTCACATGAATACATGACGTCCATATTTAAAAGATGAGTGTAGCTTCCAGCTCATCACTGCCAGGGGCAATCGTGGCTCGAAAGTTGGGAGTTCGCCTTGTAATCGGAAGGTTGCCGGTTCGAGCCCCAACTTGGACAGTCTCGGTCATTGTGTCCTTGGGCAAGACACTTCACCGGTTGCCTACTGGTGGTGGTCAGAGGCCCCGGTGGCGCCAGTGTCCGGCAGCCTCTGTCAGTGCGCCCCAGGGTGGCTGTGGCTACATGTAGCTTGCCATCACCAGTGTGTGAATGTGTGTGTGAATGGGTGGATGACTGGATGTGTAAAGCATTTTGGGGTCCTTAGGGACCAGTAAAGCGCTATATAAATACAGGCCATTTATTGCTGACCGTTAGAAACACTGCAGGAACTTTAATGTATGAATCACCGTCAAGCCTGGAAGCTATGTTCACCTTTTATAGGTGGTCTAAATGAAAGTGAGACTTTATTAAAGTGCCTGAACCCTGCTGTGTTTCTAATGAAGTGCTTTTACTCTTACGTTTATAGTCTCAATCTCTAGTTTTACTTTATATAACAGCACAATGTTCATTTTGTATATCATGGTCCCATTTAGAGACAGACGATAAAGCGGGCCGTCGTTTAGGGCGCGCTCACTTGGGACTGACAGGTTTCTATCATATAACCATGCAGTGTCCACGGATTCTCAGGCAGGTTCATCTTAAAGCTGTGCCTTTATTTTTCCATTCCACATCCTTAAAATCCTCCGTCAGTATGATTACCACTTTGTGCTCCATCAGAGTCAGGTGACTTGAAGATGTGCAGTCATAATTCATTGTATCGTTCCCATCTTCAGGTCAGAGCGAGGGTCTATCGGACGCCTGGTGTACGAACAGGAGCCGTCAGGAGTCGAGCGGGGAGGAAGTGGGGAGAGGGATAGGAGGGGGGGAGAAGTCGAAGGTGAAAGCGGAGAAGATGAGCGAGGAGGAGGAGGCGGAGGAAGCAGCGAAGCCGAATCTCCGCAGGGAACCATCAAACACAAACCCAACGGTCGCTCGGTCGCCACGGCGCAGGGACAGACTCGCAGCCCCTCCAACGTCCCCCTGCCGATGCCTTCGGCCCGCACCCTGCCCTCGCACCCGCTCCCTCACCCACTTCAGCACCCCCACCCTCACCCCCACCCTCACCCTTCACCCATCCCCCACCTTCCTACCATCCTCGACCACCACCCTCAGTACACCCAGCATCACATGATGCACATGCACCACGGACACGGCGGCAGCCCTTACATGCAGCACGCTCACCACTTCGCCCAGCACCACTACCACCACCTGCACCATCAACACCACCACCTCCCCCACGCTTACCCAGAACCCCCTTCTTCCCCGCTGCCATCTCCCGTACCGCCCCTGACACCTCTGTCCCCTCTGCCGCCGCCGCTCACGCCCTCGCCGCTGTCCTCCTCCTCCTCTGCGCTCCAAAGCATGGAGGCACAGCAGCACCACGCTCACCACCCCCACCTCCACCACCACCACCTGCTCTGCTCCGACGGAGACAACGAGAGCGTCAACTCCACCACCACCAACTCCAACGATGACACAACGGTCAACAACTGCAGCTCCGGCTCCTCGTCCCGCGACAGCCTCCGGGAGCCAATCGGAGGAGCTGCGCTGGGAAAGCAGACCTATCAGAGGGAGAGCCGTCACAGCTGGGACTCGCCTGCGTTCAACAACGACGTGGTGCAGCGGCGGCAGTACCGCATTGGACTCAACTTATTCAACAAGTAAGAACATCTGCAAACATAATCCACAAGAAGACTCAGACTCAGAGCAATAATCTGCCTCCTGTGGGTTCAAAGAACCCAGACATAAGTCCAGGATCAGTAACATCTGATGTCAGAGACAAAAATACAACATGGAGGAAACTGTCTGCTCGTACTGCAGCAAACAGAATACCATATGTAACCCAGCCCGAGTCTGCGATCAGGGCTGCTTAGTGTCAGACCATCTCTTCTTCGTCTGACAACAGTTCAGAGCCTTCTTGGTTGTAGTCTTTTTTCTGGGCAGGGGGGTGGAGAGATAAGCACCCACACTGTTAGCAGCAGCATCATTCAATTCAATTCAATTTTATTTATACAGCACCAAATCACAGCGACAGTCACCTCAAGGTGCTTTATATTGTAAGGTAGACCCTACAATAATACATACAGAGAAAAACCCAACAATCATATGACCCCCTATGAGCAAGCACTTTGGCGACAGTGGGAAGGAAAAACTCCCTTTAACAGGAAGAAACCTCCGCAGAACCAGGCTCAGGGAGGGGCGGGGCCATCTGCTGCGACCGGTTGGGGTGAGAGAAGGAAGACAGGATAAAGACATGCTGTGGAAGAGAGACAGAGATTAATAACAAGTATGATTCAATGCAGAGAGGTCTGTTAACACAAAGTGAGCTTGGGACCACTTGGTGGAGGAAAAACGCCCTTTTTCCTCCACCGAGTGCTTGCTAAGAGGGGGTCATCTGATTGTTGGGGAGTTGACAACAATCAGATGTCAGGTCAGAGCGAGGGTCTATTGGACTCCTGGTGTACGAACAAGAGCCATCAGGAGTCAATTAGTAGATGAGCTGTAGCTCATCTACTAATCTGAAGGTCGATGGTTCTGCATGCCAAAGTATCCTTGGCCATACTGAACCTCTGCTCATCGGAGTGTGGATAGATTCAGATAGATAGAAAGTGCTCGTATGAATGTGTGTGATTGGGTGAATGAGGCATGTTGTATAAAGTGCTCAAATGGAGAATATAAGAACCAGTCCATTTTACCGTTTACATAAAATAGTAAAAGGAAACTCAGGTGTAACATATACTCACAGATTACTGTGATTATTACCACTCGTGTTTCCCAACTGTGTTATGTCAAAATGGCTACTAAGAAACATCTTAAAGCAGAAGGTGGTGACATTTCTGTTTGTTTTCTCTTTGCATGATGGAGTTTGAACATCTGTGGATGAGCGATGATGGTTTTCAGAAGTGTTCTTGAGCCCAAGCCCTCTGATTTCCACTACATCATTTTGTCTTTGTAATGCAGTGCTGCCCGAGGGGCTGAAGAGAGCACTGCCATCCAGTGTTGGTTTTTAACCTGGTCCCATGTGTACAGAGAATTCTCTGGACTCTCTGAATGTTTTACTGAAATAAAGTTTCCAAGTTTAGAGGGTTTTTTATGTATCAGAATTTTAAAAAGCCAAAATATTAGACTTCTCAGCAGCGTAGAACAGAGCAGAAATGATAACAGAGCAAACCTATAACAAGACAACCAATAAAAAGAATTTAAGTCACTGAGCAAACAACTTAAGAGGGCGTGTTTCCTCTGGTCTACAGGAAGCCAGAGAAGGGGATCCAGTACCTGATCGAGAGGGGGTTTGTGTCAGACACGCCAGTGGGCATCGCCCGGTTCATCCTGGAGAGGAAAGGCCTGAGCAGGCAGATGATCGGAGAGTTTCTGGGCAGCCGGCAGCAGTTCAACAAAGACGTCCTTGAGTGAGTGCAAATATTAAAGTCATTCCAGTGAATGTTTTACTGTGGACAGGTGTCTGCGTTTATGTGGTTACAAGGTAGGCTTACCTTAACTGAGTGGTAATTAGATTAGATTAGATTAGATGAAACTTTATTAATCCCTCAGGTGGGTTCCTCCGGGAAATTCAGTTTCCAGTAGCAAAGCACCGAAAGAAGTTGCATGTTACAGATACAATAAGGGGAATGAGAGTAAGGATATAAGCATAAATACACCATACATACACATATACACATATATAGATACAGAATATACAATATGGATAAATAGGATTGCTCATTTGAGTGAGTATATTGCACAGTGATTATTGCACAGTCGAATATAAGAAAAAAACAAAAACAAAAAACAAAAAAACAAAAACAAAACAAATATTGCACAGTGTAAAAAAAAAAAAGCAGCACTACAGCTTAGTTGTTCCCCCCTCTCTTGTCCTCCTGTCTCCCCTCCCTCTCCCCTCCAGTGAGGAGTTAAACAGTCTGATGGCGTGTGGGACAAAGGAGTTTTTAAGTCTGTTGGTTCTTGTCTTTGGGAGAAGCAACCTGTCACTGAACAGACTCCTCTGGTTGTTTATGGCCGTGTGCAGAGGATGCCCAGCATTGTTCATAATGTCCATCAGTTTCTTTAATGTCCTTTTCTCTGCCACTGTCACCAGAGTGTCCAGCTTCATGCCGACCACAGAGCCAGCCTTCCTGATCAGTTTTTCCAGCCTGGATGAGTCCTTCTTTGCTGTGCTGCTCCCCCAGCACACCACAGCATAGAAAAGTACTCCAGCAACCACCGACTGGTAAAACATCCTCAGGAGCTTCCTGCAGATGTTGAAAGACCTCAGCCTCCTGAGGAAGTACAGTCGGCTTTGGGCTTTTTTATACAGGTGCTCTGTGTTGCATGACCAGTCCAGGTTGTTGTCCACCCACAGCCCGAGGTACTTGTACTTGTTGACCACCTCCACCTCCTCTCCCTCTATCTGAACCGGCAGTGGACCTGCTCTGGACCTCCCGAAGTCCACAACCAGTTCCTTGGTCTTTGAGGTGTTGAGTTGCAGGTGGTTTGTGTGACTCCATGTGACGAAGTTCCTCACCAGACTCCTGTACTCCTCTTCCTGATCATCCCAGATACACCCCATGATGGCTGTGTCGTCTGCAAACTTCTGAATATGGCATAATTCAGAGTTGTAGCAGAAGTCAGAGGTGTACAGGGTGAAGAGAAGAGGGGACAGCACAGTTCCCTGTGGTGCTCCTGTGCTGCTGACCACAGTGTCAGACATGATGTCCTTCAGCCTGACGTACTGTGGTCTGTCAGTGAGGTAGTTTGAGATCCAAGCGACCAGGCAGGGGTCCACCTGCATCCTGTTTAGTTTCTCCTGGAGCAGACAGGGCCGGATGGTATTAAAGGCACTGGAAAAGTCAAGAAACAGGATCCTGACCGTGCCTTTTCCCTTGTCCAGGTGTGAGTGCGCTCTGTGTAGGAGGTACAGGATGGCATCCTCCACTCCGACATCCGCCTTGTATGCGAACTGTAGTGGGTCCTGGGCATGTTGTACCTGTGGTCGGAGGAGGTTGAGAAAGAGCCGCTCTAGAGTCTTAATAAGATGTGACGTCAGTGCCACCGGTCGGACGTCATTCAGCTCATTTGGACGGTTCTTTTTGGGGACCGGGACGATGCAGGATGTCTTCCAGAGGGCGGGCACTCTCCCCAGTCGCAGACTGAGATTGAAGACTCGTTGTAGCGGCTCCCCAAGTTCAGCAGCACACGCCTTTAGCATCCTAGGACACACCTTGTCTGGGCCTGCTGCCTTTCTGGGGCGAAGCTTCCTCAGTTGTCTCCTGACCTGATCCACTGTGACACTGGGAGATGATTGTAGGGAGAGGGCTCTGTAGTAAAGGTGAGGGTGGGGGGGTTGTGGGCTGGTTTGTTCAAGAAGTTGTTGAGTTCGTTTGCCTTCTCCACAGTCCCCCCCCCCCCACTGTGCTGTTCTTGGTGTTGTGGCCTGTGATGGTTTTCACACCATTCCAGACCTCCCTCATATTGTTCCTCTCCAACTTCTGCTCCACCTTCCTCCTGTAGGTGTCCTTTGCTTCCCTCAGGCAGCGTTTCACCTCCTGCTGTGCTGCTTTCATCTCCTCCTTCACTTTGCTCCTGAAGGCCTTCTTCTTCATGTTGAGGACAGCTTTGACTTCCTGTGTTACCCACGGTTTGTTATTAGGATAACACCGTACTGTCTTAGCAGGGGCGACCGTGTCCACACAAAAGTTGAGGCAGTCTGTCAGACAGTGTGTCGCCCTCTCTATGTCCTCACCATGTGGGCTCAGAAACACATCCCAGTCTGTGGTGTCATAACAGTCCCTCAGAGCATCCTCCTTTTCTGGGGTCCATCTCCTGATGGAGCGTGTTGTGACAGGCTGCCTTTGGACGAGGGGTGTGTATTGTGGCTGTAGGTTAACCAGGTTGTGGTCTGACTTCCCTAGTGGGGGGAGGGGGGTGCCTCTGTATGCATCTCTCACATTAGCATACAGTAGGTCAATTGTCCTGTTGCTCCTTGTGGGACAATTCACAAACTGGTGAAAAGCAGCCAGAGTAGAATCCAGTGTGGCATGATTATTGGAAACAGTGAAAGTTTAGGTTTGACTCAGGTGAAAGACATACCTTCACAGGGTGGTGAAGCAGAAAGAAAGTTGCAGTCTATCTAAAGACAGGAAGGAAAGCTGGCAGTGAATGTGTTTATCATTAACAGCACTCAATCATCAAGACACAGAAAGATCTGACTGTAATTAAAGTTCTGTCTCCAGTGACTTAAGTCTGTTTTTACAGATGGTTTCAGCTGCAGCTCTCACGGTCTGAGAGAAATGACAGACTGAGAACATGAACAAAGCCTGTAATACATCACTGTTTTGAATCATATCACAACGTTTCCTCAGACTCACTTCAATCCAATAAATGCATCCATGCGAGGATTTGTATTTTTAATTGATATTTACTGAGAAAGATAACGACTTTAGATAACCTCTAACTCTTCAGGACCTCCTCTACCTCGGGGGGATCTTCTGGGAATGCTGACACTGTTTTCCAGAGAACTGGTGGGTCAATAGGCAGTGGTTTTATATCTTATCTCAAACATACCATCCTATGGACCAGGTAAGGCCAGCAGTATGAGCGGCGATGCACCTCAGTGAATCATTAACCACCTTCATAGTATTGAAACACAGCCTAAACCTGAAGGGAGCGCATTAAACCCCGACTCCTGCTTCACAGTGCGGGCCTCTGAGCTGTCAGGAGTATGTGAAGACGAGGCTTAAGGAATGCGTTTGTGGATAATGATCAGCGTTTTCTGTCTCTTTCTTTAGCTGTGTCCTGGATGAGATGGATTTCTCAGGGATGGATCTGGACGACGCTCTGAGGAAGTTCCAAGCTCAGATTAAAGTTCAGGGTGAAGCCCAGCGGGTGGAGCGGCTGGTGGAGGCCTTCAGGTATTAAACTGCATCGCGGAGGGTTTGATCAAATATCAAAGAGCTGAGTCGTCTGTGCAGTTTGTGATGCTCCCCTTTCTCTCGCTCTGCAGTCAGCGATACTGCGTTTGTAACCCGGTGCTGATCCGGCAGTTCCAGAATCCAGACACCATCTTTATCCTGGCCTTTGCCATCATCCTCCTCAACACAGACATGTACAGCCCCAACGTGAAGCCGGAGAGGAAGATGAAGCTCGAGGACTTCATCAAGAACCTGCGTGGTCAGTAGAGCAGCGACCCCATAATCAGTCTGAAATGATGCAGGGCTGGAAAATGTTAAAATCAGTGTTTGAGTCTGAGAGCAGCAGAAATGCTGCAAGCTGTCATCATTGTTGTAAACACTCGTAAATCTGCAACATAAAAATGGTAAAACTACAGTTTAGAAAAGAGGCTGAAACCTCTTGACCTCCTCCTGGTGTGGACAATGTCCGCTCCACGTTAAAGGATTTTTCACCTGTTTGAAGCATTATTTGACTGTTAGCATGTGGCTAAAACAACTCAGGTGGAGAGAATGTGCAGTTTGCGCTTCATTTTCATCTCATTTAACTGATGAGATCCAGAGTGAAACACTCGGTGCAGCACTGCAGTGTGCTCTGAAGCTAAGAGTGAAACTTTGCTGGTGTTTGTGCTGTTTCTGTCTGTGACTCAGCAATTTAGCCAAAATACTTAACGTCAGATTTCTACAGAATGACACATTTTTGTCTGACGACGGCTGGAACAAATCTGACTAAGCATGGCACAGACAGTGGCTGAGATCACAGTCCCACACAGCAGCCAGCGATGTGGATGAACTGAGGAAAGGAAAACGGTGGATGATAAAACGGGAGTAAAAATTGTGCCTGCACAAAAGATACATGTCAGAATTTGAACTCTTACCTGTGCTCCCAACAGGTGTCGATAATGGTCAAGACATTCCCCGGGACCTGCTGGTGGCGATCTATGGAAGAATCCAGAAGTGGGAGCTTAGGACAAACGATGACCACGTGTCCCAGGTCCAGGCGGTGGAGAGGATGGTGGTCGGCAAGAAACCTGTAAGATGCTCATACACCCCAAGATGAAAATATCTGTTACGCTGCACAAAGGTTTCAGGTGCTAAAGGTAAAGTGAGGATGCTTTACCATGATGGGTTTTTATTTATAACTTAACTTTATAGCAACAGCAAAGCTTTTGATTTAGCGGGTGATCTAAATCCTTCCCCTCACCTATGGTAACAAGCTTTGGGTAGTGACCAAACGTGTCCCTTAGAGATGGGGTGAGGAATTTCAGAGGAGCTCAGAGTAAAGCAGCTGCTGAGGAGCCAGCTGAGATGGTTAGGACATCTGACAAGGGTGCCTCCCAGGAGTCTTCCTGGCAAGTCCCACTGGGAAGAGATTCCAGAGCAGACCCAAGACACGCCAGAGAGGTTATATCTCTTGGCTGACCTGAGAACACCTGCCCCACGTCCCAGCCAGGGATGGATGGATGGATGGATGGATGGATGGATGGATGGATGGATGGATGGATGGATGGACGGGGTGGGTGGGTGGGTGGGTGGGTCATCGCTGTATGATTTCAGTATCAGTTTCAGCTTGATACTCTGAACTTTAATGTAATTACATGTAAATACTGTTATTATTACAACACCATAGCTATAAATAACTAAAGTGGCATCAATAATAACTTTTTAAATGACAGGATAAAACTGTGTAAACTGTATAGGCATTATGTTCCACCATCCGTAGTCTTGAGTTATCACTCAGTCCACTGACAATGTGACTCTACAGGTCCCACATCAGTGTCAGGAAGTGTTATCCGTGTTATGCATGACAATATATTTGCATTTTATGTTGCAGGGACATAAATCTGCTCACACAGTCATTCAGTCACATTTCAGAGATCAAAAATCCGACATGCTTTAACATAAGTCATTGCATTTAACTACAATTATACTCTTTTTTTATCCCTGTCTCTTTTTTACTACATAATAACCTTTGGCTTAATAACCTTTTGATACAGGGCAGGTCACAGAAGTGTGTGTCTGTCTGTGCGTGTGTGCGTTGCAGGTGCTGTCGCTGCCTCATCGCAGGTTGGTGTGCTGCTGTCAGCTGTTCGAGGTTCCCGATCCAAACAGAGCTCAGAGGAGCGGCGTCCACCAGAGAGAAGTCTTCCTGTTCAACGACCTGCTTATGGTAAACGATGCACTCTGTGTGTGTGACATGTGCTTTTGCTTCTCACAGGGATATAAGGTCACCAGAGCAGCTCGCTTAAATCTAAACCAAGGTTAGGTTTAACTTTGTATTGAGCTTCTGGTCCGTAGCTGTGGATTTAGTGGAAAACAGTGGGTGTTTGGTTATTGCACCATTTAGGACCAGTGTGACCAACGATTCTTGCACAACCTTAAGATTCACTCACATGTGAGATAAAAGGATTTTTGCATCACTGGACCACCGTTTTATCCCATAATGCCCTGCTCATGTTTAAGCAGTGCTCCAGAAATGTCAGGAAGTCTGACTGCATGACTTTACGAGAAAAGACCAAAAAAACAGGATTTGTCAGTGAGTTTTACCCATCGGGTCTCATGTTTCTCCACTGAGACTTTGAGTTTCTAGTTTTCTCCACTGTTTTCGTCATGCACGCTTCAACAACCTGCGCAGCAGCAAACTGCAGAGTTTAGAGTTGAGTGAGCGAGTGCAGCTGAACTTGAGTCAGTGGAGACCAAACCACGGCTAAAGGAGCTAAAGGAGATGCTCAGTATTTGGCTGTTTGCTAACCAACTCAAATTCTCAGTTTTCTGGTCAGATGCTGCTTGATTTTTGCTGTTATGGTGTTTTTAGGCACTGGTGCTAAGATTCAGCAGCTGAAGCAATATCAGCAAGAAGTCCAGGTTTATCAGCTGGGAGAGTTTGGTTCAGATTTCGACCTTTGACCTTCGTATACCCGATTTCACGTTTTTCTCCACCCACTGATTTGTTTAGTCTTCACTTGCTGGTTATGGTTTAAACTCTCTGAGGGAAGATGGTGTTTTGTGTCTGCAGTAAACAGGAGCCTCCCACAAAAGTTTTTTACAGATGCACATCTGCTTGTTTTCAACACAGTACCTGTCGGTGTTTTGGTGTTTGTGTGTATTTTCATGCAGGACATCTTCTTTACCTTCTTTTCCCTCATTTTCATTCCTCCTCCTCCTCAGGTGACAAAGATCTTCCAAAAGAAGAAGACTTCTGTGACGTACAGTTTCAGACAATCGTTTCCTCTGGTCGACATGCAGGTCCACACTTTCCAAAACACCTGTAAGTACTGCTCTCTGCCTCTGCTGCCTCCTCTCATCCATCTTCCTCCGCCTCTCTCGTTTTAGTCTCTATGTCTCCTTTTCTTTTTTGTACTTGCTTGACTCTATTTTTACCCAGCAGTCAGCAGGCCCACTGAAAACACTCACACATGCAGATATGCATGAAACACATGGTGCTGTAAATATATGAATACCCTGATCGCTGCACACGTGTTGTCTGTATGGATTTGCCAGCTCATTTCTCAGTGCCTTGCTCGATTTAAGGATATTTCCAAGCATATTTTTGACATCCCACTGAAAAAGTTGCTGCTGTTGTCGAGCTACTCAAATACTTTGTTCTTTGTGAGAAACTCTGAATCTGAAAATGCTGATATGATCTTCACAGTGAATCTCTGTAGAATTACAACAGTTTAATTTACAAGTCCTGCAACTTCCTGCTAATTTTGTGGCAGCTTTTCACATAATTGCAGGTCTCTTTCCAAGAACGTCCTACGTAATTTGGTATCGCTGATTGCAGGGGAAATGGAGAAAGTGTTAGTTGCTTCAGTAAGCAAATACCTGCTTGTTAACTTCATATTTTAAGAAATAAAAATAAAAGTTATGAATATGGGAACTGAAAAACATTGAAAAATGCGGAAAGTCTAAACTAATGTGTCTCCATTTCCTTATATTATTTCCACATGAACAAAAAGCTTGGAGGTATCAGTTACAGTAAAATACCAGCTAAGTTCAAAATTAAGCTTTCTTGATTTCTTTCTCTCCGTCCATGCTAAAGGACGAGGCTACACGGCAGCAGGTTGTCATTGCGTTATCGCTGTACTCATGGCAGCATGTAAAAGAGGTTCACAGAGGTTTAAAAGATGCAGCGTTAGTACTCAAGGGCTGTTGTACAGCTGCAGTATGTACAGTCTGAGGGGACGGAAAGCTGCAGCGTAGCTAAGTGTAGTGATCTGGTAACAACATATCCACAAGGAGGGTTTAAGGAGACGAGACATCACCCTGCGATGAGCCTGTGTCACTCAGCGTGTCTGCGATGCTTCAAATAAAAACCTTTCCAAATCTCGGAGTCACTGGAATTCTTCAGGATCTGTCTTTAACATTATCACAACACATCTAGTATCTGTTGGGACATTTCATAAGTGTTGAACCAACCAGCCACAAATGCAATCTTTAAGTTACACCTCTCTCATCCTTTGGACTTGTGAAAGTGAGTTTTTGCAGTTTGGTGCCATAAAACATCCAGACACAGCCGTCAGGTGGCTAACACATATTATACATGTCAGCGAGTCGAAAAAAGGGGAAACAATAAATACATTAACTTACCTAAAAGTAAATAATGGCTTAGATATGGCAGTCAAAACACAAAAACCAAAAGAACATATTCTTATTTCTTATGCATTCAGTGGATTAAAGATTAAAACTGCAGCTTATTTGTAAAAGCTTGACCAACATTTACACGACAGGGTTTTGAAGTTGGGCTAAAAGCAGCAGTGGCTGTGTTTTTAACGTCGCGTGCCTTCGTTTGGTACGAGCAGGACACTTTCTCCTGGATTTCATGTAAAAAACAAAAATTGGAGATTCTGTCCTAGTTGGAAGTATTCTCAACAATCTGGTAATAATCACTTGGCAAAACATTATTTTACTTTCTTCTCCAATTACAATTATCTGCCAGCCGTTTCTTTAAAAGACAGACACCGTCAGTCAGCACAGCACCAACAACACCAACCCTCTTTGAAAGGAACCCGGTGGAAGCACATCACAGGATTTCCTAAATATACGTCTGTCAACCTGAAAACGAGCCTGCTTGACAACGTTTCTCGAAACGTGACTCATTCAACCAACACATTTTTCAATAACAGCGTTAACACAGTCCTATAGAGTTGTGTTTGTTTGTGTGTGTGTGTGTGTGTGTGTGTGTGTGTGTGTGGGCGTGTGTGGTTTCCAAGCCTCTGCTTCTTCAGCAGAGATGAATTGGCTCTCAGCTCCACGCAGCAGATTGGAGTTGGAGGTGTTTCAAATCTGCCTGAGCGCCTGTTAACAGGATCCCTCACTCAGAGAGAGAGTTCGGCTCTGAAATTACATACCCACCACTTTCTTTCAAAGAGCCTGTATGTATAAATATATACGTGAAACGATGCAGAACCTCCCACAAAATCTCAGCCGACACAAAACTAAAGTCTCATTTGAAGCCATTAAATAGATCTTAACAGCTAAATGATGTAGAAGCATCTAGAAGTGCCTACACCACCACCGCTGCTGGGTGCAGTTAAAAGGGCACAAATTCACACCATGTCTCACACGGGGGGGTGGGGTGCGGGGTGACGGGTTCCAGAATCAACCATGGGTCTCACAGTTTTTGAACATTTTGAATCCCCAGTGCTAGCATTTTGCTACCTGCCAAGTTGTTTATTTATTTATTGTTGGAGCCAGCAGTTATCATCTTCAAATTAAAAGTGTGCAAACAGTAAACGAGCTAATAGGTAACACTGTAAGCCGTATTATTTGTAAAAAAAAAACTACATTAAACAATTTTCCAGAGGAGACCAACTGCACAAAGATGGACGGAAAGGTTCATGACAGTGAGGAGGCAATGCTGGGTACAGAGCCTTGTGTTAGGAAGTCTGTCAATGTAAACTACTACACCCATAACTCCAGTAACCAGATATCTGAGTTATAAAAAGTAACCCACCTCACAGTTTTTTGTGTCAGGCTTTAAATGTTTTTATTGCTATAAGGTTGGACATTTTACAGTGTTTGGACTTATTCAGCCCCAGAGGTGTCCAGCTGCACACCGAGCATCCTTTGGTGACTCTGTCGTACAGGCTGCTACAGTATTGGTCTGAGGGACAGCAGTCCTGTTTTACAGAGCACATTGTAACATAAATCACAGCCATAACAACTAGAACACTGTGGTCTGTCTCTTATTTCTGCTTTCAGTCAGTAGTTACGATTAGATGGCAAAAACCACTTGATTTGGCCAAGAAATGATTGTTTGGATTAAAATGTGCCACTTTACGACATGAACCCTAAGTTTGACAGAGGTGGCCAAAATAAACACTCATGTAAAAGTGCAGGTACTTGTCCTGACAAATATTCTGATGAAGGTTGAAGCACTGATTCAGCTTATTTACTGAACTACATGTGAAAAAGTACAAATGCTGAAATGTAATCAGAGTACAAAAGGAAAAGAGTAAAGTACTCTTCAAAGGGCATCTACCCAACTGATTTCAGCAACATACAAACAGATATTACACAGACTCTCATGGCTGATATCCCACTCGGTTTTGTCCCTTTTTCCTCCATCACCCCCAACCGTCACAGATAAAAGAGAGTTTTTCCTTTCTATTGTCATCAAGTGCTTACTCATAGGGATTCATCTGACTGCTGGGGTTTTCTCTGTGCTAACGTTGGGTCTTTACCTTACAATTTGAAGCACCTTGAGGCAACTATTTGTTTTGATTAGGTCATCTAGTAAGCATCAACATCTTAAATTTCATTGAACTTTGTGCTGTCAGTGATATAACCTTACACTGACCATGAACACCACAGCTGCTCTGCACCAGTCCCACACAGTACATTACTAAACATTACCACAGTACTACAAACTAACCGGTGTAGTTAACCTGCCTAGCAATTTCATGCAACATCTAAATAACAAAATATTAGTGTACTTTAATTTCATACCCCAGCATCACATCTGCTCAAAAACGCTAAAATAAATGGGGGCCATAACATGTAAGTTTTAACTATCCAGTCTGTCAGATGTCACTGAGCAGTCCTTCCTCAACAGCTGGAGTTTTGCAGAGTGTGTGTGTCTGCTGATATTTGTTGAGCTGCTGGAAATGTTGCAATTGAAACTGATGCATTAGCATTAGTTACAAGATAACTAATTGTAATGCATGCCGATTGGTCCATTAAGGATTTACAAAAGGAGACAGCTGTTGTACCTAGACAAAAAAAAACAGTGGGAGTGTCTGTGAAACCACAGCAGAAACCTTTGTGTATAAGAAGCAGCTGCTCATGGTGGTTGAAAGTGATGCTCTTAGGAGGCTGTATGCCTCACATCATGGAGGCTTTACTGTGGCTGTTGCCATGACGTCATCAGAAAAAAAAGATTACCCCATCAAAATGACATTTTCTGTCCCACAGCTCCACAGAGCTTCATTCACTCTCGGGAGCGTTCCCGATGAAATGAGGATATATGAGAAATTCTCCTGTGTTGCTTGGGTAAAATCAGACTGCGCCTCTGCACAGCTCACGATTATGCAATCTCCTGTCATTCCTGACACAAGTGTGTGTGCATGTTTTCCAAGACTCTACTTCTTCAGAGATGAATTGGCTCTCAGTTGCACGCAGCAGATTGGAGCTGTTGGCGTTTCAGATCTGCCTGAGCACCTGTTAACAGGAAGCCTCGCTCAGGGAGAGAGTTCAGCTCCCAAATTCAGAAAGAGGTTGTTTATTATGTAGCAGAGCCGCCCACAAACTCGTGGCTTACCTAACAGGGACATTACATACCTGTAGGGAGCCATAAGATTATCTCTGAGACTCTGCTCCACACACTCGCATCAACTCTGAAACAACCTCTGCAGAGTTACAGGTTTAGCTGCATTCTCAATGCTCGGCTTTCTCATCTCTTCTGCTCTCACCTGGCAGTGATGTGGGTCTTTGCAGTGTGTTTCTTGTGGCGACCACTGTGATTTGTTAAGCAGTGCTACTAATCATGGCACAAACAGCCAGTAAAGAGACTAAGGCTCGTTTGTATGGTTCACAGAGTTAAAGGAGCTCTTTACACAGAAAAATATTTGTGATCATGTGAGAACTTTGATTTCAAACCTGTGGTCAGCATTATGTTAGGTTCTATTTTAATCTTTTCCTAAACTTAACCAACTATTCCATACCAGAGATGTAAAGAATAGAGTTATAGCGTTTTAATTTTCTTTAGCTTTTGTTTTTATTTCGTTTTAATTCAGTTTAGGTTTCAAAGTGGAAGGTTCTTAACAACAACAAGCTACCAGTTTAAAGCCGTACTAGACAAGAAGAATATTCAGGGTGACTAACCAAACCAAAGCTGTAAGAAAGCTGGTGATTCTTGGTTTGCTCTCACATAATCTGGATATTTCCAGCCATAAAGCAGGACTGGACAGTCTCATGAACTGCTGTGATGAACATTAATGTAACTGATTCACAGCCATGACATCCTAGTCTAAATAAACACATGATATAAAGATTTCCTATGGACTCTTTTTATTTCCCAGCATCATCATGGTTAACTAAAACTAAACTTTGGCAGCCTTCTGAAAAAAATAAGAAAGCTGACACTGTTGGCTGTAGTTTTCATGAGACAAAGATGATAATATTTTGAGCTGTCTTCTGTTCCTTACGCTGTATTTGACTGGATTGCATCACATTACATTGTGTCACATATAAGTCGGTCATTCCAGTGTCGCCTCGGAGCTCGTTCAGTTGGTGCTTGTTGTTGTTGACAGTTCTGGTTCTCCAGTTGGAGCTAAATGGGTCTTGGGCGCTGATGACTGCAACCAGGACAGATTGTCCCATGTGATTCATCAGCACAGTCATGCATCAGCCGCGTGGGTGGGTGCATGTGTTTGTGTCTGTGCACGCCGCGTGGGAGGCAGGTAGGAAGGTTTGTGTGTGCGTGTACACAAAACTTATTTTCTCAGTCAGATTAATCCTGCCCGTGAGGAGGGGTGAGGCTCAGAGATCAGCACACTGTTTTCTGATGAAATCAAAAAAACACAGACTGCTCCGAATACCAATTAATTATTTTCAAAGTACAGGCCGTTAAATTACTTCAGTTTCATTACTGAACAAAGTTTAGAGTCTGTACAACTGTCAATCAAAGCAGATAAAAAAAATACATCATATAACGCGCTTTAATGAATACAGTTGCTGCACATCTGCAAGCCACTTTGGAACCCACCTCCATCCCAGCTCCTCCTTTTAATGCATGTCTGCTTCCGGCTTTCCATCCATACACGTTGAGGCGTACATTACATCTGTTTGATTTGCAGAGCTTGGAGATGTGAGGATGTATTTGAGGGAAGGAAATCAGTGCAAAAAGAGCCCTTTAAAAAAATTGAATGGATCCATCCTTCTGGATGAAATGTCCCTTAGATTAGACTCCTACTATGAATTCTACTTTCAGGGCACGTTACTGTGCACTTCATCAGAGTTATATTCCTATTCTCAGCTCTGCAGGGAAACCTTATTTATGTTATACTGCAGCCACTGAGTTCGGTTCACAGCAGGCCATTTTACCTGCCTCTCCACTGTGTCTCCAAAAAATATCCACATCCAAAAAAAGAAGAAAAGACACCCTGCACCCCTGAAGCACGCGGGCATGCAGCAGCATCTTTCTTGCCTCCACGATCATCACTTCAGATTTGAGTTGCAGGGATTTTCTTTTCATTTTAATTACTCTCTCCTTTACGTATTTTGACCATTTATCAACACCAGAAAAAAAATATCACAAAAAAACGTGACAAAGAGGCAGTCTGAACCCAGGTGCAAACAGGTTACTGACAGTTTATTAGACACGGCAAGGAAGCTGACAAAGAGCCTGTGAGGAGCTGGGCTGGTGTTAGCTAAGCAGAGAAAATACCAAGATGCTAGAAATGGAGGATGGAAAACTGGGAGTTAGGCTTGGATTTGTAGGTGAGAGCCTGAGACTGAGACCAAAGCTGAGGCTGGGGTTAGAATGAAGCAGGGAAGAGCATCGAAAGGACAAAGCAGGTCTGGAAACTGGAGGTGGGTGAACCAAAAGAAGTGCAGACAAAGGGAAACATGAGCGATTAAACAGAATTCTGATGAGCAGAGATAACAACAGATGGCCGAACCAAGACTGACTGCTGATGCAGAGATGACATTGTGCTGGTGAGCTGGGCCTTCAAAGGGAACTGGATTGCTGAAACAGCTGCAGCTGGTGGCACTCTGTCCCAACTCCAGCGTACCCGCCACCAATCATGTAATCAAACATAAAGGAGGAGAGCGAAAATAGAGGGCATGGCAAAATGTTCTCTTTAAATACTTTGAGACGATTTGAGCTACACTAGCATGACGCACGTTGCTGACTGCTGCGCCAAATGCTAAAAGTCATCTAGTGGCTGGTGTTTGCAAAATTCGGGGGTCCTTTTACTTTCTAGCCTTATTAGGCAACTATTACTGTTCAAGTTAATCAGCAATCATCTGGTGGCATTTTCTAACCACCAACCGTCCAGAGATCAGAGGACTAATGAGGTTACATGTCTTTGTGTTGTGTTTCACTCAGATTATCCTCACGGTATCCGGCTGACGTCAGCGAACCCCGGAGGAGAGAGGAAGGTTCTGATCGTCTTCAACGCCCCGAGCCAGCAGGACCGGGTGCGCTTCACCTCTGACCTCCGAGAGAGCATTGCAGAGGTCCAGGAAATGGAGAAGTACAGGGTGGAGTGTAAGTGTTCCTGTCACAGCAGTGGGAGGCTCAGTGGGACCTTAAATAAAGGATAATTACACAAAGCAGTACTGAAACCAGCAGAGGGCACAAAGCTTGTGGTGCCCGTGGTTGTAGCTTTAAAAGCTGTTAGCGGTGATCGTTTCAGGGACAGAAGCTGATATTTTACTTTGAGCGTGTCTGCTGCACAGGTACAAATAACTGTTTAATTAAAGTCGCTTCATTGGACAAAAAAAAAAAAAACATAACCATTTTCCTGCACCTCGTCTGTGCTCTGCTCTCAGGCTTTAGACAAACCTTGGTCAGTCACAGTTGTTTTCATACACAGCGGAGGAGTTCCAGTAGAGCTTTGAGTCTGGAGACGGGGTTTGAATTCCACATGAGCTGATTTGGAGTATGCATTGTGGGAGGGGTGGGCGGGGCTTAGGACAGGGTGTGCCGTTGGAGGAAGACTATTTTCAGAATCTTTTTTCTCATTTCTTTTCTCTTTTGGATTTGTGCTTGCTGCAGCTAGTAATAAACCAAATGTTATACCGTTAGAGTTCAGGCCGGTTGCCAGCAGTCACGGTATATGAAGAACTTCCCACACACAGACTTTACTTTGGCAGGCTGCTCACATATATTAACAGCCAAACTATTATATCTGTCAACTCATTTTAGCATTTTAGCATCCATATGTGTGCGAGTACAACACCTCCCAGTATCAGCGTGGACTATCCTTGGGGTTTCTGAAGTTCTTTTGCTGCTGGTTTCAGCAACCGAGGAATGAGTTGCTCCCCCAGGATGAGGAAGAGCTCAAGTATCTCAATCTTGTTCACTACTGAGAGCGGAAGGGAGCAGGAAATTGGCAAATTGATTGGTGTGGTGTCTGCAGCAATGCTGTACCTGCCTGTTGTGGTGAAGAGGGAGCTGAGCTATCGGTTTACCAATCGATCTACATTCAGACCTTCGTCTGTGGACTCAAGCTCCGGCTAGTGAGCAGAAGAATATGAGTGGCGTACTTCTGGGTTCTTCATTAGAAGCAGTGTGAGGAGCTCAGTGATTTAGGAGAGAGCTGCTCCTTCTACAAGGAGCTCCTTCTATTGAATTCCTCTTCCACGCCTCCTAGGTAAGGCATGTCGGGCATATCCAACTGAGAACACTCTGGTGTCTGACAAGGAGAGCATCTCTGCTTAGGACTGCCCACACCCCAAGATAAGGGGCAGAAAATAGATGGGTGAAATTTACCGATGATCCCGTGGCTCCAGCCTGATTATTATTCATTTATGTGCAAATTCAAATATTTCAATGTTATAAATGCATCGTTTAGCCTGCATGTGTTGCCTTTCAAGCCTCCACGCCTGACTTCACCAGCAGTAGATTCCAAATCTGCAGTGAACAGCGATCCAGCGAGTTGTTGTTAATGACAACTTTCCCAATTTTCCTTTTTCCTTTCAGCTGAGCTCGAGAAGCAGAAAGGCGTGATGCGTCCTGGCGTGTTGACAGGGGCAGGACCAGGAGGGATGGGCACTCAAGGAGGCGGGGCAAACAGCGGCGGAGGAACCTTAAAGAGTGAGGTCGTGAACGGCACCCTGGGAAGGCCGAGCCTCGACGACACGTACGCAACAGTGGACGGACTCAAACGCACAGCACTCAGCTCGTCGCTCAGAGACCTCTCAGAGACAGGTGAGGACAGGTGCACCACGCAAGGCTCACCTTGTTCACATGTTACAGATGTGTGTGGTTTTCTCTCTGCGTGTTCTGCGACAGAAGTTCTGCAGCTCCAGGTTTTTAGTATGATGTACTGAGTCAGAGCAAACCTGTGCTCTTATGCAACTGATGAAATCTAAAATGGTAAAATGCCGCTGTAAGATGGAAGTTTGATGTGATGCTGTGGTGCTCTGTCTCCACCTGCTGGATAACTGCAGGAACTACAGCATGAAAATGCAAAAAGTTACTGTGGAAAGTGTGTAGATTGCTGCTGTGATTTAACCAGCCAATACAAGTAATACAGCCTTCTGTTAATTAGCACTGATGCACAAATATTTAAGTATGTAAATATCAGGTTGGTCAGCCTCATTAATAAAAAGTTTGAACAGCAGGAAGAAGGTGTAGGCCATGACCATATAAGGGTATCCACTTTTCATGACATCATACAGATCAAAGAGTGGAAAAAACTGTGTTTACACTGAGTGAAGAATGCATGTGAAACCACGTTTTAACCTGCCTCGTTCTGATTGGGTGACAGGGAAGCGGGGTCGTAGGAACAGTGTGGGGTCACTGGACAGTACCATCGAAGTAAGTTGGGCGGGACACGACTTCCCAGCATGCCGTCTGTCACACACTCTGCTGATGCATGTTTGTCTGATTCATAACTTGTGTTTGTGAAAATATTTGTGCACGTGTGACGTGAATGCTGAAACAGGGCTTCATTTGTATTCGTGTCTCTTTTTCAGTTCAGAGTTTAGCCACTGTGTTAGCCTCAAAATCGGATCGGTCAGCCTTTCTCTAAAGCTCTCTCGAGTACTGAGGCCCTTTCTGTGAAATAAGTAAAACATGAAGTGAAGAGTAAAATGTAAAGTAACGTAAGTGTAAAGTTGCTCCTATAAGGCATATTTGAATAGAATAGAATGCCTTTATTGTCACTATACAGTTGTACAATGAGATACAGAGCATCAGGGTGATGCTAAATGTTAAAATAATTTGATCACTTGTTAGAATCAGTCCACCTTGGGGCCCCATTGGTTAGTCAGCTGATTTAAGGATGACTGACAGCTTTGTGAGCCAGAATATCATGGTCAGAGCTTCGTATTCAGGGAGCTTCCATCCTTGGGGTTACAAGACTTGAAGGGAAGCAGCAAAACTGCTGTTCCTCTAGTGGCCACTTGAGGCTTTTTAGACGCTCGTCCGTTTGGATTTTGTTACATCTTAACGCTTTAATTATCTGGTGCATGGCTGTTTTGATTGACAGGCCTCTGTGATCTATCTTTCAGTCATCAATAAATACTTTCCTCTGTGGCAGAAAAGCACGTTACAGACACGTTACCTTCAGGAGCTCAGTGTGTGCATTTTTGTTGTCTGTCTTTTAACCTCTTCAGTGATTCTTCTGCACGTTTGTCCTGAAATCTGCATGATTCACGTCAAGGTTTCTTTTTCCATCAGAAAGACGAGATAGTCTGTGAGACTCTGAGGTAAATGCTGACCCAGTATGTTAAACTCTTCTCCTTCTTTTCTTCTCAGGGTTCCATTATTAGCAGCCCCCGGCCTCACCAGCAGCGCCCTCTGCCTGATGGAGGTCTTTCTTACAGCCCCATGATGGTTCCTACATCTCCAGCAGCCTACCGGCCACACCGCCCTACTCAGAGCCCCGGTACGGGGGTGGGGGGTGGGCCGGGGCTCTGTCACAACCAGGGAGGGGTCACCACCTCCCCACTCGCGAGCGGGGGAGGGGTTGGGGGCGGCGGAGGGATGCCGGCAGGGGGCGGACCGACTGGCGGAGGCCGACTAGGGAATTTCTTCGGCAGCCGCAGAGGCAAAGTTCCTGGTCCCCTGACGATGACCTCACCCCCTCCACAGGGTCCCCCGAGTCCCCTGATGATATCCTCACCCCCCCACTACCCCGCCCCCGCGCCTCCCATCCCCCACCCATCCTCCCCTTCCCCATGCCCCTCCCCATCGCCCAACCTCGGCCAGTCGGACTCGGGAGGAGTTGGAGGGGGAGGCGGTACGGCAGGGGCACAATCCAAGCTCCAAGCGTTGCACGCCCAGTATTGCCACGCCAACAGTGGAGGAGGCGGAGTCAGTGTTACTGGGCACCAGCAGCAGCAGACACCACCCCCACCTTACCATCACCATCACCGCTACCACATGCAGAGCGTCCCGCAGCACCACGTCCTCTCGCACAGGTTCTCCGCACCCCGACGGCAAGGCCCGTCCGGCTGCGCTCCCTCTCATACCCAGCAGCATCAGAGGATGCAACATGGCGTCATTCCGCACCCGCGCTACAACATGGCGTCAGGCTTCACCACGCCGCCGCCGCTGTCCCCACACTCCCCTGTCACCCCCACTACCCCGCACGCACTCTTCCACTCGCACCCCGCGGCGGGGAGGCCAGGTGGAGGGGCCAAGCTCCCGCTGACCATCTCGCACTCGCAGCCCCACCCCCACGCTCACACACACTCTCACAACCACGCCGTGCACACACACTCCCCGCTCAGCCCGTCCCCGTCCGCCTCCCCCTCTACCCACTTTATCTTCTCCACCCCGCCACCCCAGACTCCCTCAGCACGCCTCGTCACCCAGACGCCTCCGAAGCCATATACCCCCCAGTACCCACCGCTTTCGTCCATCCCGCCTCCCCCGCCGCACTCACCCTTGCCTCCCCCGTCAACTGCCCCGCTCTCCCCGCACCCCCCGGGGGTGGGGGGAGGCCAAGGGGGCGGCCCCAAATCCAAACCCGTCAGCCGGATCAGCACGGTCGTGTGAGGAGGCAGAAGTCCAGGACAGTGGGGCGTCAGCCTGCAGTGAGCCGCCGGGGGGTGGTAGTGAGCAGGAGAGGGAGGAGGAGAGGTGGAGGAGGGGGAGGACAAATGCAGCCGTATGAAAGCGGACGCCTGGTGAGGAGGAGAGCGGTGAGAGCGGGGAAGAGGAAACTTCTCAGCCTGTGTTATTTCCACATCCACTTTCCCCGCAGGTAGAAAGACGCACACACCGACGGATGTTTCTTACAGGGAGCAGATCCTCCCAGAAAAAGCTGCTTGCGGAGTGAAAAGCACCCAGAACGTGAATCATGCCGTTTCAGTCACGTGAAGATGAAGAAAAAACTCCCACATTGTCCGGTGTCTTGGTGAAAACGTCCTCATCTTCCCCCCGTAGTGCTGGGAGGACATATTTGTAGTTCTTCATTGACAGGGGAAGTGTTCGTGCCACATCGTAGGAATTTGTGTGCTGTTGTGGAAAAAAACGGTTCAGGGACCAGACGTGAAGGGAACAGTGCCTGAGAATATATATCCCAAGGATTACGCCTGACATAATGTACAGAGAGCGGAGAATGAAACAAGTCCGGGTCGCGTTTTCCAAAAACCACAGTCGTCTTACACCACCTTGTTTTCCGCACAAAAAGCACTCTCGTTTTGGTTGTTGACATATTTACAAGCCATGAGGCGTTACGGACAAGCAGAGATGGTTAGCGTTAATATGGTGCAGTTTCTTTGTCTTAGACAGGCATGCATGACCTGTGCAATAGCTAATAAGTGTCAGTGTGACTGTGGTTAAACTTCTATATGCAGGGGGAGGGAGTTGTTGTGATTTAAAGCCCCAATCCAGCATTTATTTGGCCATAAGAAGTGAAGAATACGGAAGACTTGACCGTCTAGGTGGACAATAAACTTTCTAAAACCTTTAAATAAGCCATCATAACAAACACTCCAGGTGTCTTTTTACCTTTGCAAAAATAACTAAAAGCCTTTAGCGTCTGTGGATTACAGGGTTTCAGCAGGGACTGCTACGCTGTTGTTTTGGATTGGGACTTTAAAAAAATTCCCAATTATTTCCTCATGTAACGGGGATTTATTTGATCATTTGTGCTAAACCTGTGAATGCTCTCCCTTGTTATTAAGTATATATGAAAGCATAAGCCTGAATTTGTCACAAATTATAATATACTCTGATAATATTATACTCCAGCTGTCAGCTGTACTTCATGCTCCATGTTGTATGTGACCCTCTACGTTGCCACAGACGAGATTGGGCTGAAAGCTGCTGAACAGGGAAATGAGAGCTGCGGTACCTAAACGAAGTGATGTAACTGTTCAGGTTAAGGTAAATAAGGTGTAACTCTCTCTCTAACTTATCGATGGTCATCTTAACAGAACTGGGTGGGAAATTAAAGGCTTGAATTTACTTTACGAAACCAAAATTTTGATGCAAGACTCGTTTAATAATTCTGATAATCAATCTTTATCACAACGTACCAAAAGTTTAAAATGTTTCATTTTTGTTGATTCCTTTTTGTTTTGGTTCACAGCAGAACGGTGATCACTAATGAGGCTCCACTAAATTATGTTAAACGTCTTCAGATAAAGATCCTTTAAATCAGGATTAGGAGACGGAGCCGTAAAGAAAATAAATACAAGTGATTGTCTTTAGACAGATATTATTAGATTAGTACTTTTTTTTTTATTTTAAATTACTGACATCCCCTAAACTCATCACATGCAGGTGATCATAAAGTTATTGATTTGAAAAGCAGGCAGCTATAAACAGACTCACAGATGTGTGATTGTGTGTTTAACTGCATGAGTGAGTGACTGAAGTCATTTGTCACAACAAACCAAAGACGACAGTGAAACGAAATTCAATAAAACACACCAGGTTTCATTTGTAACAAACAAGATTTAGACAATCAGACTGATTTTTTTTAACTATCAGAACTTCTTCTTGTCCAGTTCTCTTTATTACAACTCTGTGAAGGCACGCTTAAGGGTTAAGACTTTGTGTTAGATTTGGCACTTAGCATTAGAGGATAAGACGCTTGGAAGAATGCTTCAGTCACACCAGGGCAAAGAGACTGTGGCACTACCACTTGTGACGTTGTTGCCTTTGAAGTGGTCGTTTCAAAGATGGGGGGGCAGGTCTCAGACAACTCACGGCCAGCTGCCATCGTCGGAGCAATTTTGGTGCATCGAGACATCAATAAAACTGCAATAAGATGAGTCGGTCTGCTATCGATCTGCTGCCAGTCTGTGACTGAATGAAGCGTTTACATGCAATCTGTTTGTGATCAGTGCAAATCTGCTGCCATCAACATACACAGAAATTCACATGAAATACTTACATTCAGAGTCGAACCTCATTGATTTGAAACAGAAATTAAGAAATTCCTTTACAAGTACTGACGTAGTGCTGCAGGGTGACGATTTAACTCCAGAATGACACAGGCGTAGGAGCTTAACCAGAATGCAACCTCCACCAGAGATGCAGAATATGTACGCGTATCAGCACAGACTGACTCGGACTGACTGACGTGTTGATGTCTTTGTACAAGCCTTCACCAGTCAGTCTGAGTCGGACTGCAATTGTTTGGAGACAGGGTGTTTTCCAGTAAACTTGATACAGCCGGCCTTTGTTTTGTAACCAGACTAGTTGCCCTCTGACTGACTGCCGTCAGAAATAAAGCGAGTTTAAGGCGCTTCAGCACCTACGCCTGTCTTTCATATGTAATGAGTAGAAAACACTGGTAACAAGGAACAAGCTTTATTCAAATAAATAAGAACCTACTCATCCAGATGATCTCAGATTCACCTCTGCACTTACTCGGGTTCTCAGCAGTAGTTAGAAACTCTCCATTATTTTACTAAGATATAAAACAATTGAGAAAATATGATAAATGGAAAATAAAGGTTAATTTCCCACCCAGTCCAAACTGAGTTAGTGTGTGAAAAAACTCGGAGGGTGAATCAACTTTAATCCCATTTGATGTGTGGCAAAATAGAGAATAAGGTGCCTTCAGACATAGTGATGGTACAATATAAATAATAATGTTCACAAAAGACCTCCATGAAATACAAAGACAGTTCACCATCTAAATCAATAATATAATGAGTTGTATCCATTCAAAACAACAAATTGAAGCCATTTACTGCATTTTTTAAAAGTCTGGCTGAAGGACTGAGCCGCTCGTCGCCTTGTTCATCCAACAAAGACACAAAGGAGCCTGAAACCTGGACCGAATTTTACTCGAAGGACTCGCTAACATCTCACAGGACTGAAGTGCAGAACACGTTTCACTGTCACACCGCACCGAGTGAAATCTTCTTGAACAAACTCATTTTTACACATTTTTGCACTTTGAGTTCAAATCTACCATGCCAGTATTGAAGTGTATTTCCTTTCCTTTTTTCCTTTAATCAAGCTCACCGGATGTCAGGGCAGGAGGCCCGTGATGGCTGGTAGAAAGTTCTTCCACCACTTGAACGATTTTACCAGCCATTTGCATTTTTTGACAAGAAATGAAACTTTCAGTGTTGGTTGCTAGTCAGCCTCATATAAATATTTACCAGAGTTTAACTGGTGGATGATGGGAAATTCCTCTGAATGCAAACATTAACGACATATTTTTAGTCTCCCTGTGATGACGTGAATGCACCAACTGTAGATATTAACTGTACAGTGTGTTCTATTTTCAGTGGGGCCAACAGCATCAATCTGTAACTGAGGTTCAGAATTGCTTGAATTAACAAAACGTGTGCTCTAAAAACCAAAGTTCACCTGGGTTCTTCGGGCTACTCGGGCTTCTTAGTGAGAACAGTAAAACCCTTAGTGTGCAAGGTTTGTGGGAATACCATCACATATTGGAATCGTTTGACGGAGTTCCTCAGGGAACCATCTTGGGTTCCCTGTTGTTTTCAATCTGAAGAACCCCTTTGACTTTTTAGAGTGTGCTACTGATATTATTATCAATATTGTTGTGTGACAAGCTTCTACTAACATACTGTACTCCTTGGACTGTTTTGTATTTTTAGCATTTTTAATTTTGTTATGTGCTTACAATGTGAGATTTTTTTTCTTTTCTGATTTGGGCATCTTATGAAAGTATTCAATCCTTTTTAATTTTAATATATTTAAAAAAAACAATAATGATTTTCTGTAACTAACATACAAGTTCTTCTAATATTTTGATTATAGACTGTGATAATTACTTTGACTCAACCCACAGCATGCTCAAGCAAACACACGCCCGCACACCTCTGAATCATCACAAAACCTCTCTTCACCCTTTTAATGGAAACAAGCAACACCTCTGCTATCAAACAACATTGAAATTAACACTTCATGTTGAGCTGCTAAGAATTTTTGGACCGTAGGGCCATAGCATGGATCTATAATCACCTGCAGAAAGACTTTGTCTCTTTCTAAAGGCCTTACAGTAACCACGTCGACTCCAGACTAAAGCGGCAAACACCACAGAAACATCAAAACAAAGTTCTCGAGGAGCACTGGATCAAACCTACCTCGTAAGGGAATACACAGCATTTTACTCATCTCAGTGCATGCCCAAGCACATCCTCAGTAAAACTCCCATCTTAAAGCTCCATACCCCTCTTTTGCATGTTTATGAACTTCAAACCGAATTTACTTTGTGTTACAGCGCTACCATGTTGAGATTTGTTACCTTCCTACATCCACGGTTTGGTTTAAGTTTCACTTGCAGAGAACTTGACACTTGCTGCAGATAAATCATCCATCACTGGTAACATCTAATAAGGCTCTAAGTCAGGGGTGTCAAATGTAAGGCCCAGGGGCCAGAATCACCGGCCTAGTGGACTTTGTTGGGAAAATCTGAACTTAACTGTATTTTCCGACCAATAAAGAACTTTCCCATGACCATTCACACTATACCAGAGTAATTACATAAAAGATAAACAGAGAAATGATTGTAAAGTTCCTGTTTTTTCACTTTCTGCTATAGAAATTTCAGTTGTTTGTCTGTTTTTTTTTTTACAACAGGTCCACAGTAAAAAAAAAAAGAAGAAGAAGAAAGTATGACATATAAAAACACCCAGCACGCCCCTGCGGGCGGTTTATCCTTCAAGCTCGGGTCCTCTACCAGAGGCCTGGGAGCTTGAGGGTCCTGCTTGCAGTATCTTAGCTGTTCCCAGGACTGCGCTCTTCTGGACAGAGATCTCCGATGTTGTTCCCGGGATCTGCTGGAGCCACTCGCCTAGCTTGGGAGTCACCGCACCTAGTGCTCCGATTACCACGGGACCACCGTCACCTTCACCCTCCACATCCTCTCGAGCTCTTCTCTGAGCCCTTGGTATTTCTCCAGCTTCTCGTGTTCCTTCTTCCTGATATTGCTGTCATTCGAACCGCTACATCGATCACTACAGCCGTCTTCTTCTGTTTGTCTACCACCACTATGTCCGGTTGGTTAGCCACCACCATTTTGTCCGTCTGTATCTGGAAGTCCCACAGGATCTTAGCTCGGTCATTCTCCACCACCCTTTGGGGCATCTCCCATTTGACCTCGGGACTTCCAGGTTATACTCGGCACAGATGTTCCTGTACACTATGCCGGCCACTTGGTTATGGCGCTCCATGTATGCCTTGCCTGCTAGCATCTTGCACCCTGCTGTTATGTGCTGGATTGTCTCTGGGGCATCTTTACACAGCCTGCACCTGGGGTCTTGCCTGGTGTGATAGACCCCCAGCCTCTATGTGGATCTTGTACTCAGAGCTTGTTCTTGTGCTGCCATGATTAGTGCCTCTGTGCTGTCTTTCAGTCCAGCTTTGTCCAGCCACTGGTAGGATTTCTGGATATCAGCCACCTCCTCTATCTGCCGGTGGTACATACCGTGCAGGGGCCTGTCTTTCCATGATGGTTCCTCGCCTTCCTCCTCTTTCTTGGGTTTCTGCTGCCTGAGGTATTCACTGAGCACGCTGTCAGTTGGGGCCATCTTCGTGATGTAATCGTGGATGTTTCTTGTTTCATCCTGGACTGTGGTGCTGACACTCACCAGTCCCCGCCCCCTTCCTTCCGCTTAGCATACAGCCTCAGGGTGCTGGACTTGGGGTGAAACCCTCCATGCATGGTAAGGAGCTTTCTTGTCTTTATGTCAGTGGCTTCTATCTCCTCCTTTGGCCAGCCTATTACCCCAGCAGGGTACCTGATCACGGGCAAGGTGTTGATGGCCCGGATCTTGTTCTTACCGTTCAGCTGACTCCTCAGGACTTGCCTGACCCTCTGCAGGTACTTGGTGGTTGCAGCTTTCCTAGCGCCCTCTTCATGGTTCCCATTCGCCATGGGATCCCCAGGTACTTGTAACTGTCCTCTATGTCTGCAATGTTGCCTTCTGGTAGTTCAATCCCCTCAGTTCTGACTACCTTCCCTCTTTTTGTTACCATCCGACTACACTTCTCCAGTCCGAACGACATTCCAATGTCATTGCTGTATAGCCTGGTAGTGTGTATCAATGAATCGATGTCTCGTTCACTCTTGGCATACAGCTTGATGTCATCCATGTACAGGAGGTGGCTGACAACCGCTCCGCTTTCGTAGTCGGTATCCGTAGCCAGTCTTGTTAATGATCTCACTGAGGGGTTCAGGCCTATGCAGAACAGCAGTGGGGACAGAGCATCTCCTTGGTAGATCCCGCACTTGATATATATATATATATATATATATATATATATATATATATATATATATATATATATATATATATTCTGCTTTCTGTAAAACCAGCATTCATCGTAACACTTTCAATCATAAAACAGCAAATGTTAAGACACTACAGGCTGATTACTGACTATTCGCCCCATGGCATACATGACTGGAAACAGCCTATGATAGTTACACTGCTGGACTGTGTCAAACTGCACCTGCTAACACGCACGTGTCAGATTAGATTTCTCTCGTCTTTCTAGGAATGCTAGATTTTGCCTGTACTGCCTTAAACCGGGTGCTTTCCAAAGTCTTTCTAAATTGCCACTTGGTCATCAAAACTGTGAAAACCCCTGATTTAGTCAATGTGGACCAAAACAGTAACCGGTGACATATAAACACCCTGGCTTCCTGGCGAGCTGTTGCCCACCATGTTCCAAGTGTCTGTGGGCTAGGGTTAGACCAAAATCTGCTTCTTCGTGTTTCAAGGCCACTTTTTAAGTTAGTTCTTGGATTGCTTTGCTACCATTGGAGGCCGTCGGTGCAACACTTTTGTCAAGTCGCTGTCAATTCTCACACGCAAAAATCACTGTGATTGATTAGTTATCTGCAGCAGGATTCAAGTGTCTGTGAAGACATGAACTGAAAACACCGGCTGGGAGGACACAAATCTGTCTAAACTGCGTCGGGACTCTCCTGAAAGTAATTTACAGTATATCGAGTTTAAGAACATGCAGAAAAAAGCAGGTATGGTCCTTTAAACGCTCAAATTAGGTCTATTTTTCCTGCCCGGGTCTGCTCTCCACTATCGGTTTGCATGTGGTATTTATTACAGTATCTGCACTGAATGAAACTGTATTATAACATGAATGTACATAGCAGCCGTTAAATGAAAATAACATTGCGAGTACTCACTTTGCTCAGTTTGTCTGTGGCTGGGTTTACATCGGGAATGGAAGATCTGATGTTTTTTAAACACCAGGAGAAACAGATCTGGTCTGACTGCAGCAGCCAGAACAGGGAACATTTTTCAAGATTCAAAGCACATCAGATCTGCTTCAAGTACAGTTTAAAAATGTTGGATGATTCTGTTCCTGTGTAAAGACAGTCTGTGTTGTGTGCATCTATACAATGACGTTGGATGGGGGGCGTGTCCAAGCTGCTGGACCGCTTTCTGGAGAGGACATATTTCTTGTTTATAATGTAGAGCAAAGAGAGACTGGAATAGTCCTTGTAAAATTGTACGAGTAAAGTGTCAAATATGTGTCAACAGAGACGACATTATTTTAAAAATTACGTATGGAAAATTTTAGCTGTGTATATAAATATATATTACTTGTACTTTGTTTTTGAAATTGCAGAGAAATGGAAGAAGTGGAAATATTTATTGCTCTAAAGATATAAAAATCTGTTCATGTGAATGGAAACACGTGTCCTCTTTGTTTCGCTGATTTCTCATTCAAGTGCTGTTTTAGCGCAGCATTACGGCGGGTGGAAATCACAGTCTTCATCATACTTCATCATAAAACTGTAAATCTGTTGCTGCCTATATACACAAGAAGTCACATCACATTAAGAGTCCAATCAGAAGCTGGCAAAAATAATAAAATACAGAAACTCCTACATAAACTGTGACGTAGGTGCTGTAGGGCGGTGCAGAATAACTTAAGTCCTCGCCAACCCTCCATATCTGAAAATAGCCAGAATGAAATTTTCCTCGTTGTAGGGTGGTTTATTTATGGCTTGTAATTCTTCTTATCAAGCCAGTGACAGGAGGATCCAACCTGCGATAGTCTCCCAGGTATGGAGAGAAATTGAAAACACTAAACGTGTGGCTCTACATAAGGATCTATCCCCGACATCTGCGTGCATATGGATTTGAAAACTGGTTTCCTCTCATGGTTTTACAGTTCACACATGGACAAAAAAAAAAAGGGGGAAACTCTTTTTTTTCTTTTTCTTATAACAACCTCGAGTCCACACAGCATCGTGTGTATTATCAATATTCTCATCAGCACAGCGTATATATGCTTTTAATGTGAAAACATAACAGCTGGTTCTTACACAGAAATTTACCAAAAAAATGTGAACTATGTGAAGCTTTTTTCAGATAACTAAATTACATAGTCTAAATAATCTTATACTGTTGGAAAATCTCTTTATTTCCCCTTAAATGGTAACACATTTGTGGCAGAAAAGATCTGTTTTTCATGGGTGCAACCCACAAACTCAACACTGCTGCTCAACCCACACATGCACCTTCCACACAAATATGGCGCCATTTAAGGGGAAGTAAACAGGTTTTTATATGCGGGAAGCATTGTTACAGCAAAGAAACAATCGACCGACTACAACTTTGTATTAAGCATTATGTACTGCTCAGAGAATTAAAGGAAAACTTAAATCAAATATCGGCTCTTTATAAATATTCAAGGGTTACAGAAATGCACTGTGTAATTTGTTGAGAACAAAATGTTTTAACAACGCTTAGCGGAAAACAACATCATAAAATGTTGCGTTCTCTTATTGTATTTCAACAACCTTCAACTTTATCTAAATATCTCAGTCTGGCCCATTTTCCAGAATGAGTCATTTATTTAACATTTTTAATGAAAAATAAAAAAATATTTAAAATTTTATGTCATTTATTGACTTTAAAAAAATGTATTTATTGATTTCGAAAATATAAAATAATAATCTTCCGTTTCCGGTAAACCGGAAGTTCTTCTGTTAACTCCTGCGCGTGTGCGTTGTGCAGCTTGTTTAACAAAGTTCATAAATGTGGTGAGTTACGGTCATTTCAACATAAATTACAGATTATTTTCACGCAGTGGTGACCTGCTGGACTTTTGAAACTCACCTGTGCGGCCGCAGAAGCTGTCACTTTGTACAAACGCTCATTTAAAGCTGAAGATTTAACACGAGTAACCCGCTGAGTTAGCAGGCTAGCACCTTTAGCTGTTTTTGCGTTTAGTTTACACGGTGCTAATGCTAACTGTAGCTGCTGAACGATGAATGAGCAGAGGTCAGCGGTCAGTAACAGGTTCGTGTAGTTAGCACCTCTTAGCTCCGTTAAAGGAAACAGCAGTTATCGTGACGTTTCAGCTGCCGGTAGGTCAGCGGAGGATTTAATTTATATAATTTAATTTAGGAGTCGGAGCGATTTGTAATCATTGTCCAACAGCAAGAAGGATTATTAGTGAAAATGTCGATCAAGGAAACGCGGTGATGTGCAGAAGCTTTCAGCCGCTGTATCGTGCTATTGTCAGGGTAATAATAACCTCTGCTCATTCTCTCCAGGCTCTTATTTTGAAATAAACCAGGAGAGCTGCTCAGCATGTGTTCACATGTGTGCCATAGTTCATGCTGATAAAATAAGAACTGTTGAGCCTTCAGATACTAAGGAGAGTCTTTATTTCTGCATGCTGAGGTTCAGGTTTTCATAATTTAGTAAAATGATTTAACACTGAGCATCACTTCATGTTGTACTTCCTCCTCCAAACTGTGTGGTACACCTTCCTCAGCACCTCCCTGTCTGTCCTTGGATCCTGGGTTAAATAGAGAGCGATGGCCGGGCCGGAGCTCCTGCTGGACTCCAGCATTCGGATGTGGGTGGTCCTGCCCATCGTGTTCGTCACCTTCTTTGTTGGGGTCATCCGACACTACGTCACCCAGCTGCTCCACAGCGACAAGAAAGTCAACCTGGAGCAGGTCTCTGACAGGTGAGTCTGAGGCTGAGAGCACACACATATTCAGAGGTTTTGGGTTTTTTTCACCCCTCAGCAGTAAAAAGTTGATGGGGTTTTGTCGTGTTGTTTTTCACAGAGGTCATGGTGAACCTGTTTCTCTTTTAGCTGGCAAATATAACCATTACATAAGCTGTAGATCGACAATGTGACAGGACCGAGACACAGCTTGACTCGTGCTGCGTTCACTGGTCGAGGGAGTAACAAAGAACAGAGGGAGGGAGTACATCGTTACCTTTTACTTCGTTTTTACGCAGTTAAGAAGCTTTGATAGAGCTGCTGAGTTTGGACTCATAAGAAAACTTAAGCCGTGTCTGTTTACAGGATCCTTTATTGTGTATTACTTCCATGTTTACATATCAGACCGGTAGACAAGAAGAACTTCTAAAAACTGTTTGAAGTTAACACTGTTTACCTTCAGGTGCTCAGCTTATATCTGACCTGTTATGATCCCTGATTGAGCTCTCCTCACAGTTATGTTGTGTGTCTGAAGTGAAAGTGGCGCCCCGGGCAGCATCGTACCCTAACCACCCCCATGTTCATGTTTCTGTTCAGCCAGGTGCTCATGCGCAGCCGCATCCTCAGAGAGAATGGAAAGTACATTCCCCGACAGGTGAGAGCCCCTTCGGTTTAAGGTAGAATTTGACCTTTAACCTAAAATATTACATATTAATACATTCATACCCTGTTCTTGAGGGCATCAAATTTCCCCTCAGTACATCCTCCATATTCTTTGTTCTGTGGGTCATTATTCCATGAGTTGTACTTCATGCATCATGTATAAATCTTATTTACTTCTGATTAAGAGCAGCAGATGTTTGGCTGTCTGCAAAGTAACCACAGACTGTTCTGTTAGACGTTACAGACATTAAAAATCATCCTTTAAATAATCAGCTGTGTTTAAATGTCACAGTCTGACTGTGAGTGCATGAAGTGTAAAACTCGCTGAGTCAAGTGTCTCCGCTGGTTTAGTCCTTCGCCATGAGGAAACATTATTTCAACGACGTCGAGACCGGCTTCTTCAAGAAGGTCAAGAGGAAGGTCGTCCCCAAGAACCCCATGACAGGTGTGTGTGTGTGCGTGTGTGTTTGAACACATGATTTTCCCTTCATTGTAATCAGGTCTGCCTGTGTGGACTAACTGATGGTCTGTTGGAGGGGGTAAATGTTTCTTTTTGGTTCTCGTCTTTTTAACACGCCTCAGTTCTTTGTCTTGTGAAAACTACGTCTTTCTAAACAGATGCGAGTCCCTCAGAAACGGTTTAGCTGCTTTGTTCATGTTCAGTCTGTGTTAAATTCTCACTGTGATACTACAGCCTGTGAACTCGCGGTGGACATTAAGCTCAGGATCAGGACACCTGCATAGTGAGAAGCATTAATGACGAACCTCGTGCTGTGGATGGATCAGCTCAGACGTCTGTAGTTCATTTACTCTTTGCTCTTAATCAGTTGACAAGTTTGTAAACGTGTAGCTTTTTCCCATGTTTTGGTTTTTCATTTAAACCAGATAAAAACTCAAACCCGTGAGAGCGATTGCTCTGATTATCGGTCAGCTGTGTCTCAGACGGGAGCAGCAAAAGTAACAAGAAGAAGGTGCTAGTAGGGCAACATGTAGAGGCTGGTTCCCTCTACGGACCGTTTCACACATCCCAGAGTGCAAAGCATACCTGGCTATGAGAAGGTGTTGATTTGACTGAGACCACTTCCTCAGCACAGTTGTTTTGGTGCACACCTGAGTGACATCTCAGGTGAACCACACCAAAGCAAAAATGAGCTTAATTTAAACAGACTGAACACCGCAGTTATGACATCACCATCATCTGAAGTTCAGTCTGTCTTCGGCGTCTTCTTCCTGCCTCATGATGGCGTTTGTCTCCGCCCATCAGACCCTCAGCATGAGGTCGGATTTAAGCTCATCATCCTTCATCTTCCCGTGCTGTGTGTTTATGTCCACCGAACCACTGCAGATCATTATCTGTTAGCTACCTTTGCTGTCTTTGTTTACGTCCATTTACAACAGATGTGTATTTTTTAGGCTTCCTTCAGTCACAGTGTGGTTATACTCTTTGGATGGAAATCAGCCTCATAAGTCTTCTTCTTTACGCACACCTGGACGTTAAACTTTATGGAAACACCTGCTGTGAGATGATGAGGGAACACACTCGCCATTTTACTGCAGCTGAAAGAATCTGAATGTTTTTATCCATCAGTAGAACGAGGCGTGCTCTAAGCCGAGCCTGTTGTTTGTTGCAGACTCGAGCATGATGGTAGACATGATGAAGGGAAACCTGACCAACGTCCTGCCCATGATTGTGATTGGTGGATGGATCAACTGGGCTTTCTCTGGATTCGTCATTAGTGAGTTTGTCTACATCCTGATGTATGACACACACACACACACACACACACACACCTGACACATATGTGCATCACTACAATCACATCTGTAAACAAAGCGGCGCGCAGCAGGTCCGACTCGTCTCACTGGTTCCCGATGTTTTTTCACAGCTAAGGTGCCGTTCCCGTTAACGCTGAGGTTCAAGCCGATGTTGCAGAGAGGGATCGACCTGCTGTCGCTGGACGCCTCCTGGTAAAAACTCAACCTGAACACTGAAACGCACAAGCTGCTCAGCAGACCGTGAATGCAGCACAGCAGAGATGAGAGAGCAAACATTTACCGAGTGGTTATGTCTTTGTTAGCGCCTTGTTTTTCAGGGCTGCTGTAATCCGCAGCGTACGTGTTTTAGACACAGTTCAGTTCATTCTTATTCAGTTTCAAAAGCATCAAACAGGACATACATCTGTCCTTTATTTACAGTCTGTTGCTTTGGCCCAGATGTGTGAATGAAATGTGATGAAAGTTTATTTCTGAGTTTCATGAAAGAGTATTTTCCTTCCTTCCCACAGCAGTTGAATCGGAGTTGTCTTACTTCCTGCCATGCAGCTTCTTTAAAGTCACGTGATTTGATGTTGCAGGGTGAGCTCGGCGTCCTGGTACTTCCTGAACGTGTTCGGGCTAAGGAGCATGTACAGCCTGATTCTGGGTCAGGATAACGGTGAGGTTTCACTCTCTCGTAAAGCTCAGCTCTGTTTCCTTTCACGGACTAACGCCGGCGTTCCCTCTCAGCTGCTGACCAGTCCCGGATCATGCAGGACCAGATGACAGGCGCTGCCATGGCGATGCCCCCTGACCCCAACAAGGCCTTCAAGGTGACATTTACACACCCATGTCTACACTAATACTTTTTTGCTTGAAAACGCATCTTTTTGTCTCCGTTTTGGCCTCCCGTCCACACTGAGACGGCGTTTTCGTTCAAGGAAAACGCAGCGTTTTGAAAACGCTCTACAAAGCGGATACATTTGAAAACGCCGTTTTTCGCGTCGCAGTGTGGACGGCGAAAACGGAGCCTTTTCAAAAACGATGACACATTTTAGTCATGTGATGCAGTCATGTGACCAATTAAACTAAGATAGTGGAGGGCATACACAGCAGTTGTTTTGCTTGACAGCCCTGTTAAAGATTAATATCAGTCTGTACGTGCTCCAGATAGCTTTTCTTCAAATTCTTTAACTCTCACTCGCTTTTGCAACTTTGTACTTTTGTGTTACTCGCAGGAACAACTCCACCTCATTGTTAGTCCATTTCAAAAACTCGGTGCTTTTCCTCAACATTTTGCCGCAACGTTTCAAAGAGCTGGAAAGTAAATAAGCGGCAGACAGAAATGAGGCAGGTCGAACCTTCTTGCGCTTCAGTCATGCGCAGGGCTGGGACGTAAGCGAGGACGTGTGGTCAGATATAGTGTAGACGCAGCGCGTTTTCAGACGTATATGCTGTTTTCAAATTTATCTGGGCTAGTGTGGACGTGGCCTCAGTTTCCCACACATGAGCTGCTTTCTCACGTTTTTACACGTTTTAAGCTACGTCCACATTAATGCGTTTTCCTTTGAAAACACATCGTTTTCTCTCCGTTTTGGCCTCCCGTCCACACTGAGATGGCGTTTTCCTCAAGGAAAAATGCAGCGTTTTGGAAACGCTCTCGAAAACGCATACATTTCAAAACGATGACGCATTTTAGTCATGTGATGCAGTCATGTGACCAATTAAACAAAGATGGCGGAGGGCATTATACAGCAGTTGCTTTGATTGCTCTCAATTTTGACAGCCCTAAAAAAGATGAATATCAGTTTGTACAAGCTCCAGATAGCTTTTCTTCAAATTCTAATTCTCACTCACTTTTGCGCACGCGCAGGACTAGAACGTAAGCGTTTTGGGCCATTTCAATGTGGACCCACACCTCTGTGAAAACGACTGAAAACACTAGTGTGGACGCGGAGCGTTTTCATATGAAAACGGCGTTTTCAAATCTATCCGCGCCAGTGTGGACGTAGCCTGTGGCTCAGGCTACGTCCAGGAGGCAGAGCGGGCCCCCCCCCCCACTGGGTCCCTCTGCAAAATACTGAAGCTTACTTTGGCCCCTGAGGCATCCGCTGTGGTGTGAGGGCGCATGATTGTTCTCGGGGTTAGCTCACACCTGAAGCTGGCATAGCAGAACTGTAAAGACATGGATCAGTGCGTCTGCGTCCTTCACCTGAACCTGAATCATTAGGATTACAAGGGAAATGTGTTTAAGCCTTTAAAGCCCATCAGAGCATGCACGCTCTGATTTGCCTGTTTTTAAATCCTGGTACCCCAAAAGTTGATTCTGTTCATCTGGACGTTTTGTTTTAGTGGGAGAAACGTTTCGTCACACATCCAGGTGACTTCTTCAGTCTCAGCTCACTGCAGGTTTCCCCAATCTTATAAACAGTTATAAACAGTTTGCACATTAACTGAAACTAGCACCACTGAATGAGCAATGGGCTGGGAGGTCAGTTCCTTGATCATTGATATGCATTGATCAACCACCACTGATCAAATAAATCCCGGTGCAACAACCACATAAGCTAGCGCAATCATGTTGTTTTGCATATGAAACCGGAGGAGTTATACTTACACATCATGCATGCAGCTTGTCCCAGGTCGCAGTTTCCTTCCACAAATGGTTTTTTGCAAAAATCGCATAAAAAGCGCTAAAAACAAAAAAAACATTATAATCCAGAAACATCGGCGTTGCTGATCTGATCAGCTGTTCTTAGTCTGCCATTACCTGCAAAACCCAGAAGTGATGTCATTTTTCGTGGGAAATGTAGTTTTTTCCCTAAACTTGAAATGCTCCAAAAATGTCACTACAGTAAAAATATAAAGATAAGCTCTGTTGAGACAAAGTGATCGTCACTGTGGAGTTAAATGCTGCCACTCGTGTCCCTGTTGTTGTTTCAGAGCGAGTGGGAGGCACTGGAGATCGTGGAACATAAGTGGGCACTGGAGAACGTGGAGGAGGAGCTGATGTCCAAAGACCTAAACTTTGGGGGCTTCTTCAGCCAGGACATCAAGTCTGCCGTATTCTAGGACCGCGAGGACGCGCTGGAATCCCGGGGGTGTTCCTGAAACGCCCTGCTCTCCCCTCAGTCTGTCCTGAAGGCTCCGGGACAGTTTTCACAACATGGATTTAAAAAGAGAGAATTATTTTTATGGAGCTGCCTCTGAAATCGTCTCTTTGCTGCCTCGGGCGCTTCGCTCACTCTCAGCTTTTGTACGTTTCCTGGAGTTCCAGCCTGGATCTTCCCTGGGTTGTTGTTAATTTATATTTGAGAAAAATCTAAAAGAAAAGATTTTATTTGTACTTGAGATTTTACTTTGAAATTATGTTTGTGTCGTGGGTGTTTAAGTTACACATTTTCACATCTAAATTCAGTGATTCAAGTCCAAATCCATTACACAGGAAGGTAGTGACTTAGGACACAGATCAGAGCTTTAAAATCCTCCACACCGGCTGGGATCCGAGACGTTTCTCCAGAGCGACGCTGGAAACTGAAGCATCGTTTAAACAAAACGGCTGGGACGTTTTCAACAGGATGAAGCGGACAAAGGCTTCATGCTGTCGTCCCGCAGGACATTTTGGATGTACTCTGTACGCTGTGGTGTGAAGCATGGAGTGAAATAAAGGTGCGATCACAACTAACCACATTTCTCCTCCTTTCATCATTCAGCTCTTCACTCCTGAGTCTGCCGGCCTTTGTTTTTCTGCTTTTACCTGGTAAGCTGAGTCTGTGGTGGTGGGAACACATTCAGTGTGGCTGCACACACGGGTGGAGGAAGGTAAAAACTGATGTCAGTGAAACAAAGCCTCCAAAAAGAAGTGCAATTCCCCAAATGTCCACTAGAGGCTCCAGTAGTGAGTCACATGAAACAAACATGTTTACAGTTTTTGGTGTCTGGATGGTTCGAGATCAATTTTAATTTCTAGTAAAGCTCAAATTTAGGGGCGTGGCATATTTGAATGACAGGTGGCTGTACCTGAACGCCTGAGTCGAGTACATCTTTGTGTTGTTTTAATAATCTGACCAATCATACGGCTGCTGTGCTGTTTACAGACCGTCCAAGAACTCTGAGCTCCAGATGTGCTGAGTGAACTTTGGGGTTTGATGTGGTTGTTATGGAGCGCTGATGAGCAGGTGTCTGTGCACCTCATGCTCCTGTGCAGTTAGCTCGCCTTAGCTGATAACTTAGTTCCACTTCTCTCGTTCAGCTGTGGTCATTTTAAAAACAGATGTGTCTCCTGTACGAGGTGTAAGCGTGTCCTCCCCGTCACACACGCAGTTAAAGCTAAAATAATGAGACAGAAGCCAAGAGTACAAAGAAAAACGGATGTCTGGTAATAATCGTGTTTTATTGATATCAAAAGATTGAAGTACAATAAAATATTCTCATCTGATATTTGACAGGAAGACCCAAGAAAGAAATCACCCCAAGCCTCCCTGCTGCTCCACCCAGGAATGATCATATTAATCTTACATTACTTACAATACAAAAATACTGTACACAGCGCTGGTTTAAAAATCAGTGAGGAGCTCGCTCTGCGCCCGCCTCTGCACGCGCACACCCGTCCTGTGTTTTCAGCCTCAATCAAGGTTTCGCGTATAAATAGGAAAAATGTCCCGCACCACCTGTAGTCATGTGACAGCTGCAATTATTCCATTAAAACAATAAATACCCGAAAGAAAATGACCAAAATATACAGAGAAAAATTCATTTCTCATCCCTGACAGCTTTGTTCGATCCTCTGATTACCCACAATCCCCTTCAGCGAGCGACTGAGGCATGCCTGTTTAGAAAGAAGAAATAAGGAAGTGAAACTATGCTTTATAGATGAGTATTTAACAGTTTTATCTGTCGCAGGACGATGCTGAGCTGTAGCTCAGAGCTGGATTTTTAAACGATGTCAGATGCGCTTCAGGACGAATCGAAGAAACTCGGAGGGGAAAAACAAACTTCAGTTCTTTTAGTTCAGAGGATGAAGTTTTTACAGGAGCTGATAATAAAGTAATCACTGCATTAATGTCATAAAGTCTGATCATCGTTAGTTCTGTTAAATCAGATTCAGCATGAACTCGCTGTGAAATTAACAACTTAAAAAAAGACTGGCCTGTTTTAGAGACTCGGATCAAAGCTGTCCGATGTAATCAGTGCGTCTCCGAATACTTTACAGCAAATACAGAAGGTCGTCGCAGGTTTGCCACATCAGAGCTGCTCGCTAATTAAGGCTTTAACTGAAACCATCTCTGTGCTCTTATTTCCTAAACGTGTCTTTTTGATCACAGATGACTTTTTAAAAACTTTTATCATTAAATTTCTGCCTCAGACATTTGCTACGAGAAACTGGCTTTTCAAACTCACTCAGCTTGAATAATTGTAAAAACTTTGAATGTGGAAAATGCAACAATGTGAACGTGAACTCGTCTGCTCTCAGCGCGGCCTCTTCAGTCAGCTGACGCTCGTTTTCTGTCGTGTGAGCGTCTGCGAGGTTTACCCCAGATAAAAGAATGCTGGTGGGCACGTTCGCCGGCGCCCGTCTGCATCGTGTTTGTTGATGTAAAGAGTAAAAAAAAAAAGTGCAGGTGAAAAGTGTGCGGCGACCTTTGACCTCTGTTAGTGGTAAATCTCGCAGACGTTCGCATGACCGCAGAAATAAAACAGACGTGTGAAAGCTAAACTAATGCTGGTGCTTTAAATCGGCCCTCGCTCTAACGACCACCAGGGGGCGACTTCTGTTTGCATGGAGGTGTGGCGGAACAATGACCCTCGCTCTCTGTGACCTCACTAAACGCTGCTCGATGAGTCGCTGTTTAAGCCTCACTGAACACAACGCAAAGCTAGTTTTGTGACTTCTGAAACGCTCATCACTCATGATTAGAATGAGACTCTCCGTCTTTTATATACAGTTTAAGGAAAAGAAAAAGTCAGCTGACTTCAGAGCTGCTGCTGATTGGCCAAAGAGTTTTCCGAATGTGGGCTAATCTAAAGTTTGGTCTTCCCAACCTGGACGAGCATCAGACATCCAGAAAAATTCAAATGATTTTAATTAAACAGCTTTTCAAACGTTTGAATGTCAGATTACAAAAATCGAGTCAAGAGGAGATGAACTTATAAATGTGAACAGTCAGAGCTTAAATGCCAGGGTTCAGTTCGTCCCTGAAGCAGGAAGCAGACTGCTTTTCTGTATTCAGGTGTGAGTTTAAGCTCCGCCCTCCAGCAAACGTCACCTTCAGTCTTTGTGCACCAAACTACCTGAGTGTCGAGAGTTCACGGTGAAAGAGGAGGAGGAGGAGCTGCAAGCTCTGCCTGCTGATGTGCTTTTTCCTGCTTTTGGTAACTTGGAATGAAGAGACGTCGTTAGAGGAAGTTCAAGTGTCGCCACCATAAAATTAAAAAAATAAATAGACTGAGAATTCTAAAAAAAAAATAAAGACAAAAACCAAAGAAAAGGCTGCTCTGATGGAGAAAACCAAATTACTCAATCATTCTGTTTCCATAGTGATGCTGGAGGCGGAGGCGGCAGCGCTCGGCCCTGCGTCGTCCTCGTCGTCTTTGCAGGAAGCCGTGTCATTGGATGTCTGGGTGGAGGAGGCAGGGCCTGTGTTAGGGGCGGGCAGTGTGGGTTTTCTGATCTTGTCCTGTCGCTGGTAGAACAAAACATAGGCAGCGCTGGTCTGCGGGAGGAGAGACGCAGAAACGTCACGTTGGTCTGATTCAAATAAAGACAACACGCTGCTGCTTCCAATGATCGTTAGTCAGGTGACAAGATCAGAGTGAAATCAGTACGACTCAACAGCTGTGTGCGAGAATGAATGAAAGCATTGTGTGTGTGTGTGTGTGTGTGGTACTGACCACGATCTGGTCCTCTGTGGCGTAGGTCACTTTACTGTCGTCAAAGTAATACCACTGACCGTTGTCCTTGTTCTTCGCATAGGTGGTGTCTGCAGAAACACGTGCTGGTTAAAGTCATGTGACAAACAAATCACTGACCACAACATGAACGACGAGCTTACAATGTCCATCTCTGAGTCCTCCGTAGTGATTGGACACGGCGATGAGGTCATAGCGGCTCGGAGGCTCCTCACTGGAGAGAGTCTTCCTCAGGAGGAAGCCAGAAAAGTCGAGGTCTCTGTAACATGAACACATGTCGCCATTCAGTCTGCGACTCAGAGTGTGTGTGCGTGTGTGTGTGCGTGTGTGTGTGTGTGCGTGTGTGTGGTGCGTGTGTGTGTGTGTGTGCGTGTGTGTGTGTGTGTGTGCGTGTGTGTGTGTGTGTGTGTGCGTCTGTCGGCGCGTGTGTGTGTGCGTGTGTGTGTGCGTGTGTGTGTGCGTGTGTGTGCGCGTGTGTGTGTGCGCGTGTGTGTGTGTACCTGAGGGGGAACTCCACAATGCTGTCAAGCTTCTCTCTGGTGAACTTGGTGTAGGAGAACCTCTTGAGGTGGATGATGAGAACCTCTGGCAGAGACCAGAGATCCAGCTTCTTTGTGGCCAGCTGGTGTTTCTTACACACCGGACAGTACCTGACACACACACACACACACACACACACACACACACAGCAGAGTATCTGCAATAAAGCTGTGCAGTGTAAATTTTGCTGCTTTGAATGAAAAGTTTTCATAATTCAGTCAAAGAAGCGAAACGACAGCAAGATTATGAAACAAAGAATATCTCGTCATCCAGGCGGCGTCCACGAGGGATGCTGCTCCACACACCTGTCAGTCTCATTTCCATCCATCCATTTCTACCACTAATCCAATTCTGGGTCACATGGAACTCCTGTCCCAGCTGTCACAGGGTGAGAGTGGGGCGCACCCCGGACAGGCTGCCAATCTATTACTCTCACTTTAATCAAGCACTTATTATCCGGCAGGAGGACGCCGGAGTAATCGGGGAGAACCCAGACTGGATTCAATCTCAGGACCTGCTGTGAGGCAGCCGTGCTAACCGCTGCACCACCATGCCGCCCAGCATCTCAGCTCATCAGATTTTACATGTTGATGAATGTAAAACCTTGACACATGCATACAGGTTTTGCACAGACTTGCCCCGACTCATTTTGCTGATTGGACTGAAAGTGTGCGCTGACTCCAGGGTGACCACTAGAGGGCACTGTGAGGTGCCTAATAGGCCACCCAGCACCACAGCAGGTTAAATTACCACCACTGAAATGAAAACGTGGAAGGCATCAGCTAGAAGCTCCACTCTGGATCTGGACGTTACAGTAACAACGACCGAATGGCTGACGTAGATCCACAGATGTTTCATGTTGGTCTTTACTTTAAACAGGTGAAACCTTCAGAGTATTTAGTCTTTTAATTGAGCTTGTCCACCAGTTTACTCCTCACTGGTTTCTCACAGTGTGGTGGGCTCTCCTCAGACTCTCGCTACTCTGTGCGTGCGTGCGTGCGTGTTACCATGGGTTCTCCTCCTCCAGTGTCTCCACAGTGGTGAACAGCTCGATGCACTGCTGCAGCTGAACAGTCATGTGCTGCTGAGGGACCTCCATGCTGGGATCCTTCACGTACTTCTACACAGGAGGAGGAGGAAAGACAGACGTTAATGTCAGAGGTGCAAGAGAACAAATACGTGTAGAACATCCAGTCATGAAGCTCAGGAGGAAGTTCACTTTAAAAATCTCTCCTCTTGAGTTTTCTGGACGTATCTGTCATCATCTTCTCTGTCATTCAGGTTTCATCACAGAGTCCTTCTGTTTGCACCTGACAAGTGTTAAATTACATCCTTCGAACCAGTCAGCCTGTTAAGATGTTACAGGAATGCTGTTATTGTATGTTGGATGTTTACAGAGCCTCGAACTTTCCATCTCTCACCTCTGTTTAAACCACTGACCAAACACCAGATGATTCAGATCAGTCTCTATATGAAACCAACACAGAAGGTCGTGTTGTTTTCGTGACCCACTCAGTGCCATTTTTATTTAAACATATTACCCTCAGTTATTCAGAACACGCCCTGTGAACGTGTTACATACAGTCTGTGCTTTATCGAGTGCAGAAGGCTTAAATGTTGGCGCTGACCTCAGCCTCGTTCTCGTTGTAGAATCTCTTCTTCATGTCAGGCTCCCAGTCGATGGCCACGTAGGGCTGAGCTGCAGAGACAAAGGAAGCGTGAGGACAGGATGTGACATCGTCTGATAACATGGTTATTCTGCTTCTCCTGCTGCACTGGTCCAACATGGTTCAACATGGTTGATGAATGACATCAGTGTGATGTCACAGAGGTTGTGTTTGTGCGTTCACACTCACAGCTGAAGGACACAGCACTTCCTCCCTCTCCCATCCCCCTCTCGGTCGTCCCGTTGGAGTTGACCGCCTGGATGCTGAACAGACGCTTCCTCCTGACATGACATGCCCTCCTCTTAGCCGGATGCTCATTGGCTGGCGGGCTGGGAGAGCACGCCTCCTCCTGCTTGTCTTCTTCATTTTCTTCCTCAGTTGGTTTATGAGGCTGCTCCGCTGGTGGTTCTGAGCTGCCGTCGGCTTCTGCGGGACCGCCCGACTGCTCGCTGGGGTCTATGTCATCGGCGCTGTTGGCGTCTCCGCTGCAGCTGGGCTCCGTCTGCCTCAGGGAGCCGTTACTGTTCTCACCGTGGTCTCCGTGGTCCGGTAAGGGCTGAGTGTGGTTCTCCTCAGCCTGTGGCTCCGTTGTGGTGTTGCCGTCTGATTTCCTGTTGGGGGTCGCGTCACCGCAGGAGTAATCTGTCTGGGACGGGCCAGCAGGCTCCACTTCCTCCTGCTCGTCATCTGAGAAAACAACACAAAAGCAGCCAGCAGCAGCTGCAGAGCTCACTCAGCACCAGATAACACAAGAAACTGTGAAAGACGCACAACTCAGAGACAGAAGCCAAACAAATATATTTATGACAACATGAAACGAAGGGCAGCATCAGACCTCAGAACCAGAAAGTGAAAATTTATACCATCACTGATGCCGTTGGTCTGAGTCTTGTACAGCTCCTCTTCATCGTCTTCCTCCTCTTCCTCCAACTCCTCAGACGGATCAGGCAGTCGCACGTAGCGCCTGCACACACAGCGACACCGCCCAGCAAAACTCAGTATATTCAAAAACTGTGTGTGTGTGTGTGTGTGTGTGTGTGTGCACTCTGCTCACGCCAGTCTCTGCAGGAACAGGTTGTAGAGCGCCTCCTGGCTGCAGCTGCTGCGCGGCACGTTGAGCAGCAGTGGGTGTCCAAACAGCGACGTGCCGTACGAGCCGCCGCCCGAGCCGTAGTCTCTGTAGTGCGAGCGCTCCCTCAGGTAGAGCGCCAGCAGCACCTGCTCCTCGGGTTGCTCCTCCAGCACACTCAGCTCGTACCTGAACACGGGTTCAGCAGGTGAGTCACAGAAAGTCTTTTCTGTTTGACAGAAAGGTCACAGGACTGATTTGTTTTTCTTACACAAAGATGTCGTCTCGGTCGAGAATGGCGCTCAGACTTTCGCCCATGTTGTAGATCTTATAGAAACGATGATTGAAGACATCGGCGACCACCATCTGGAACACAAAGTCAGGGGGAGGAGCTTTAAAGGGGGGTCTGCTTCATACAGGATGGACTGAGGCCCAGTGTAAGATAAAGGAGGATTATTTTGAACTGAGTCATGCAAAGCTGGTCTAACAGAGTTCACGTGTTACAAAGTGAAGCCAGAAACGTTAAGAGAAAACAGCACACAAAGGTTGGATTAATGTGCAGTCAGTGAAACCACTTTTGATCTGCACGTGATCAGAATCTTCAGTTTAGGTTAAAAGTGTGTTTAAGAGTCACATCAACCGAAACCTGAACACACACTGACCTGAGTGGGCGGTACGCTGGTCATCTCTGACAGAGCTGAGCAGAGGTCGGACACTTTTCCTGCTTTAGGAACCACAACACGATGCTACACACACACACACACACACACACACACACACACACACACACACACACACACACACACACACACACACACACACACATCACAGAAGTTAGAATTTTCCTGGATAAGAAGAGAACCAAAGACCGGAAACACACTTGCATCTCTTTGAGTGTAACTGCAGAGAACTACACTACCACGGTCAGTGATGAGCGGTTACCTGGACAGGTTTGGCGTACGGGTCCAGAGAGACGAAGAACACCTCCATGACACGCTCCTTGCTGACAGGAAGCGGGACGCTCAGGTAGCAGAATGGGTCAAAGGTCACAGAAACTTTGTGGCACTCGGGACAGACCAGTGTGGACTTGAAGAGGCCGTGAAACGTGTCGACGATCACAGAGTCGTTCCGCCGAAGGTGGTTACGCCACGCCTCCTCCGCCACTTCCTGTCGGATTAAACAGGAGCTGAATCGACCACAGCTAAAACCAACGAAGCTTTCAAACATAGAAAATCACTGAAAGGTGAAATATAAAGACATGAAGCCCATCACACACCAAGCTGGAGTCAGCGTTTGCTCTGGTGCCTCTCACCTGGTCTTGTCGCCCGTCGGCGTCCCGCAGCTCGATGTACTCTTTGTTTTTGACTCTGTTCAGGTCTTCGTGCAGCCCGTCCAGCAGGAAGGACAGCAGCTCCTGACTGTCGTGCTGCTGGTAGCCCAGAAACTGAGACGCAAAGTGGCCCACCTTCGTCTGCACACAAACAGGAAGCAGGGAAACGCACCACTTCAATCAGACCGAAGCTTCTGCCACACACATCACAGACTCCGCCTCTTTATCTTCAAGAGGGCGGAGTCTGAGATTACGTTTGACTTCACTGAATTTATGTATTTACTTTTTGAGTTTTTATGTTTTGCACTGATACTTTAGTTTATTTGGGATTTCATGACATTTCCTTCAGAAGTTTTCTAATAAATCTCTAATTTCACATTTCTTCCTGTTGCTTGTCCTGCTGTAATAAGTGGGATTAATAAAGTCTATGTTTATATCTGTGTTAGTTTCCTGTGTAAATGTAATCACTCTTAAAAATGTTCATTAAAAATGTTTTCAGGTCAGTTTGTGTCATTTCTGTCGTGCTGAGTCACAAACTCCGGCTCTTCTGGACGACCCGCCACGCGTCGCAGCCTCAGCTTTACCATACGTCAGTGTGTTTGTTTGGTTCGACTCCACAGGTGAAACAGACACACCCGAGTGTAATGGGACACCTGTCAGGGTAATGTGCGGCTACCTTGAAGACGCGCGGCACCACAGAGTAATGCCTCCCTGACCACATCTGCTTGATGACGTCGGCGTAGGCCTCGGCGATCTCTCCCTTCATTCCCAGAGGGTTGGTGAAGTTCAGCTCATCCACGTAGGAGTTCTGCAGGAAGTACTCCGTCAGGGGAGGAGTGTTACTCAGACACTGCAGAGAGACGAGGAAGAGGAGGACATGAGGAGTTACTACACATCTGTTAGTGAGGGGCAGCCAATCAGAACAGAGTTAGCTTAAAGGGGGAGGAGCTGAAAGAGCTGCTGAAGCCTGAGGATAAACTGAGGAGTTGAACCTCGAGGAAAACAGTTTGAAGTGTGAGTCCTGCAAAGATACTTTAGTCTGGGGATAAAACTACACAGAGATGGACGTCTGTTTGCTTTTATCATTTTAAACGAGCTTTGTTGCTGACGGCGCCTGGTCAGAGCACGCTGCAGTGACATCATCTGATTAAAACCTTGAATAAGTGTTCTCATGCATGAAGTGATGTTTTCAGTGGATATACTGGCGCTCAGCTCCAAGTGCCTTTGCAGAAATCCAAGGAGCAACACTGACACCACACGGGTGTTAATTATGCACCGAGCAGGTTTCATGACTCGCTGCAAAACTGAAACTGCTAAAATCCAATTAGAGAACTTCAAAGATGCACAAATTCCTTCAGATCTAGTTATTGCTTGAAAAGTGACATTTGGACGCTGATCTGAGCTCCACAAAGCTCAGCACTGCATCAGTGAAACATAATTACAGAGCGAGAGGGATCAGATACAGAGAGGAAGACGCGGCAGCATTTCACCTCTGCTCTGCCAGGAAATGAAGAAAACCTTTATGTGACTATTTTACAAAACAACCAAAACATAGTCTGTGCCATATTTAGACAGTTACACATTCCTGGACTAACCCTCTGCTTTATTCTGAGGTTTGCACCCTGCACATGTTCAACAGTAACTGAACACTCAGCTGCCAAATGCATCATTTCAGTGTCGAGCAGCTCACACGTGTCGGCGTTTCACACTGAGCTGCAGTCAGAGTGACGAGTGAAAGTGAAGCAAACATCTCTCACTGAAGGTGCCAAAATGAAAACAAGCTTCAGTCTAACAAAAAACACCAAACACACGTTTATTGTCTATTTTCTCATAGGAAAATAACAATGAATGACAATGAAGTCTTCAAATCTAGTTTTCTAGTAGAGCGGGACCTTAGCACACTTTGAAAGGACAAACCACAAGCTGGACCAAGAAAAGCGTCTGATGTCCAATTACTTTAGCAAACTCAACTAAACTCATTCTATTTATACACCAGCAAATCACAACAACAGTCGCCTCACTGCACCTCATATTGTAAGGTCAACTCTACAATAATACATACAGAGAAAAACCCAACAATCATATGACCCCCTATGAGCAAGCACTTTGGTGAGAGTGGGAAGGAAAAACTCCCTTTTAACAGGAAGAAACCTCCGAACTCTGAAGCAACCAACTAGTCACTGCATACTTAAAAAAACAACAACAAAAAACAGAATAAGTCGGGACGCCGTGTAAAATCACGTAAACACATATTTGATTAACAGCAGAAGATAAAAACATCTCAAAGGTTTGTAAATCACAGCGTCCTGTTTTCATTCATGTTTGACGCAGCAACATTGTCAGCGCTGGGTTTGCATTTATACAAATGGTGCGTGCTGATGGTCTGGACTGCACTTCCTGACTGACACTCACATTAAGTATCAGGTATTTGGTTCAGTGGTCCCGGCTGGAGTCCACCCCAGGCCCCGCCCTGAGGGATGTCACCTGCTCAACCATGTGACATCTCTCTCTCTCTAACACATGATCCATGTGTCTGGTGTAGTTACCAAAGTAACAAAAACAATCAGTTTAAACCTGTAACGCTGAGTTCATGAAGCAGGTGTTGCCCAGGTTGGTGAGGCCGCAGACGCCCGGCTGCCCTCTGTACGAGTCCTGCTCCTCCACAGAGTTCCTCCTGCAATCGAGAACAGAGTCAGCAGCATTTACAACACCTGCAGCGTTACAGAGACAGAAACGCCTGTTTGCTCTTGAAGAGGAAACACAAACAAAAACAAAGGGTCAGCTGACCAAATATGTGGCAAAGTCAGCTGAAACATGCTCGGACCAGCTGAATTCATTAAAGAGCACAGCTGTCCTAACATTTCATCATTTAGATCAACAGTACAGTCAATGAATGAAGCATTTTAACAGTTTTTGTGACATGGCGTTTGTGAGAGGGCGACAGACAAACATCACGATGGTCACGTTATGACGCAACTTCTCCAAACAGGAAGAGGTGAAATCAAAGAAGAGGAAATGACAAATAAAAAAAAGGAAGAAGAAAAAAATTCCTGCAAAAAAACTAAAACTAAGCAGGTGAAGAAAAACAGAGACGATGGAACGTGGAGAGAGAACGATGACAGCGATAAGAGAGAGAGGCAAGTGCTCTTACATGATCTGAGGCCTGGAGCTCGGCCAGGTGCCGTCTGCATTCCTCGTCTCCATGATCACCGTCTGACACACACACACACACACACACACACACACACACACACACACACACACACACACACACACACACACACACACACACACACACACATCACACACACACACACACACACACACACACACACACACACACACACACACACACACACACACACACACACACACACACAGGCATGTTCCAGCTTATCTCTGAGGTGGACAGCTTGTTATTTTAGAGTGGTGCTATGAGGAAGTGGGAAACGTCATCGGCATATGGAGAATTATTCCACACATGCAGCGACATTAAGACTGTAGCATCATGCTCACCATCCCCGAGCTCAAGCAGGCGTCCAGCACGCTCATGTGCACGTTCCTGAGACGCTCGCAGCTGCTGTCCGAACTCTTCATCCACAGACGGCACTCTGAGCCCGGAGGTACCGAGAAGGCCTGACACATCGCCCTCTGGATCGAATCTACACACACACACACACACACACACACACACACACACACACACAGGAAGCACCGTGTTTGAAACAGCAACCCTCAGGGGAACATATTCTGCCCCTGACATCAGCTTCCTGTTAACATAAAGACTAACACGTGTTCCTTCACAAATCTAATAAATAAATACGACGCTCGTGATGAACCGCCGCCTTCCTGCTCGTGCAAACAGAGAGACCACAGCACTGAAACTGATGGGAGAACTCTGTAACGCAGTGGAAGTTAAACTTCCTTTAATTAATGCTTCGACCCAAAAAACTGCGGGGAGCGTGACTTTGTATGTGATGACCGAGGAATCTGTCCTCAGGTGAAGTTTCATGAGTGAATGTCATCAGTTTCAGTCTTTTAAACTTTATTAGTTATTAGTTTGTACAAAGACGACCTTTCACAGGCTTCAGTTTTCCTCAGTAATAAATAACTGTAAGCAGTGACCTCTTTATTACTGTATATATGTATTTATCTTACATCCTCACAGCTGCTGCTGTCAAACGTTCTCTAAAACTGAATCTGACTAATAAAAAAAATGACCTCACATTTAAAGCAGGTCCCGCCCTACTGCTTACCTGCACAGGTAACCTCTGAATGAACTGACAGCAGTGCTCCCCTTCACAACTAGTTTGTTGAGAACAGGTTGGGTAGCCTGAGCTTTTACCGACTCATTGTTACCAGGTTATTCAATCGTTTCCAAACTGCAGCTCTGTCTGCCGCCTTTGTTTGTGTTTCTGTTGCGTCACGCCGTGTGAAGCCGCTCCTGTGCAGGTAATCTGCGACATGCAGTCACCTGGATGACATGGACACCTGCACCGGCAGCCGGCAGGTTTGGGCCACTGACTGCTGACGAGCGTGGTGTGTAAAGTCTGAGAAAGTATCTAAACTACGAAGCATTTTTGTCTTTAGGCAGAGAAAAGGCTGATTAAACGTGAACGTCTCCTCTCGTTAACATTAACCTCGCCGACACGCACACACACAAACCCACAGACGGACTCACGTATGCTGTCGGTTCGGCTGAACTTTGCGGTGATGACGTTCTCCATGTTGCTGTGGAGGCAGAGGAAGATCTCGATGGGGTAAACCTCCACCTTCAGAGTGCTGGGCAGGTCCACCACCTGACACACACACACACACACACACACACACACACACACACACACACACACACACACACACACACACACACACACACACACACACACAGTTGTCACTACACTAACCTGTCTGAGCCATAACCATTACTAATATTGCTTCCTACTCTTTGATCCAACATTAAACCAATGCTTCACACTACAAGTGAATGATTTACTTTGCTGGGACTTTCCTCCTGTCACCAGTTGAGGGTCGGCTCACCACAGCGTGGCTGCCAGCAGATTCATTATGGTAAAAGTTCACAGCTCTGCCCATAAAGCCAAACTCTGCTCACTGCTGTTCCTGGAGCTCGCCTCCTCGTGCAGCTCTGGCTGCTGCTGCTGTTTCACACCTCGCAGCAGCAGATCTCACCAGAAACACGAGTCTTCATCGTGAACTTTATTTTGGTTAAGAGACAAATCTGCCAAATCTGTCATGTAGCGAGCAAAGACGGTGATGGCGTGCAGACAAAGGTTTGCCTAAGGATGGATCCGGACCGTCATGATTTTAAAATATCTGAATTTATGTGGAAGTTACATGAAAACGATGTGCAAACTTCACCAGGAAAAGAGAGCATGTGACGAGTCTGTGGCAGTTATCTGAGGCTGCATAATAAAAAAGTCAAAGGTTTTATTCCCTCTCTTGTTTCTTTATTTCATTTCTTTCTTTCTTTCATTTCATTTTATTCTACCCATCATATCAGTGACGAGCTAATATTAGTTTTGCTTCAAAGGCTCGTCCTTTCTCGGGAGATTACAGGAAAACTTTGTGTTGACAGTCGGAGGACGAGAAACAGAAAGAGTGACGATCATGGTGGCGTTCCTGCCCTGCTGCTCCGCCCTCGGGTCTCAGAGCTGATCCTCAATCTGACGGCGGCGCTCAGATGTGAGAAAGAGATGCAAAAAAGGGATTCCAGGAAGTGATGTAAACACAGCAGCCAGACTACAAGCAGCCCAGAGCTGCGCGAGGAGACGCGTTGAAGGCGAGAGCAGCCAAATTTAAATCAGGGGAGGTTTTTCATTTTTATGTGTTTCAAAACCTCACCAACAAAAACTCTCCGCTCTCATTCTGGACTCAGGGTACCGCACGGCACGTGGTGATGTTACCTTGCGTTCTAGCGGTGGCTGATCGTCCGCTATGCCGTACCAGGCCAGCAGCTTGTGCCACGCCTCTGCCGGCACCAGCACAAAGTCCTCGTCCTCCACCAGACGATCCTTCAGGTGGTACGAGTCCAGATCTGAAAGCAGGACACGACACTTCGCTGAAGAAAACATCGTTTTGTGTCTTGCTGAAGCAAACGAAGCGTAACTGACCCTCGAACAGCTCCGCGTTGTCGATCTGACCCGGGAAAGACGTCGAGTTCTGATCTCCGGTCTCCACAAACTCCTTCCATTGGTCAAACCAGCGGCGATCCACCACATACCTACAACACACACACATTATTACACTGCTCTTTGAGGACACATTCATAAAACACTGCTGCCTCCATCATAAAGTTTACCGCTAACAAATCAGCCGAACACGAGACACGTGACTAAATCGACGTCTTACCTGAGATTACTCCCAGAGATGGGAGTAAGAATTACTTAAATAATCAATTAATACCTGGTAAATAAAACAAAAAAAAAAAAACAAAGTGACTGTTAATCATTTGTTTTCCCCCAAAATATCCTGATGAAAGACACCAAAACCTTTAGATAAGTCGTTATTTTCACTATTTTTGCCTAAAAATGAACTGACAGGATCTTCTGTCAGAAACATTATTTCTCTGTCACGGTTTTATTTTAGTGGATTTTCTTTTTAAAAACAGTCCAAACAAAACCAGGAGGCTGGGAAATCACACTAATGAAAAATCCATGAACAGATTACATAATTTACCGTAAACAGTTCACATTAGTGTGACATCACTGCATCCTGAGACGCCAGAAGCAGCAAATATTGGATGTTTTGCTAAAATAAATTCATGGTGATCTGAATGTTTGGGATTTCTTCTGCTTTCTTTGTGACCAGAAGCTTAACATAGTCATTACTTCATGATCCTGCATTTCTAACCCGTTTTCATCAAACCGGAGACTTTCTGTCATATCTGAAGCTGCAGCAGAGACACTACCTGCTCCAAAATTAGATGTGAAACCAAAGCTGCTAAAACCAAATCAGCAGAGCAGGAAGCGTCACAGTGGCAGGCGTTAATAAATCTGATGGTTTGGATTGGAATGAAAATCCATCGCAGCATCAGTCCTCAGAGGTTAGACTGCAGCGTTCTGCTTTTAAGGACTCATTATTCTTTTATTCCTGTTTGACAGAGAACCGCTTTGCCTTCCGACGCTTTATAAAAAATGTAAAAGCTGGCACTTTCTTGTATGGATAAATAATTTTCTATCTGTGGCTGATTTCCTGAAGGTGTAAATGTGGGCAAAAGCCCAAAACAGAAGCATCAAACTGTCAGCCTGGATGGCCTCACTGTAAACCTGTGAGCAGCCGCTGGCCTGCTTTGTGATTTATTTGAATATTGAACAGAAAGTAAATCCTGGTGACGTCTGACCCTGCAGAGTCACGGTGCTTCTGTTTCCTGAGACCCTGAAGAGGTTTTTTTTAAGTGTGAAGGAATGAGGGGCGTGTTCTAACCAGCGTCTGGATTTTATTGTTTATTTCCCGCCGCATGTCTGATGCAGTCGTTGTCAATTGGCATCTCAGTTAATCAGCAGCTCGCTGCAGCCGTAAACACAGTTTCCCTTTAAAGGTACTTTCTGTGATCACAGGAGAATTCTCACTGACCGTCATCGTCTTTTAAATGTCTTAATAAAACAATATTTCACTGAAAGCTTTTTACAAATGAAAAAACTCGAAATAAAAACGTGTTTTCAAAGACTTGCCAGGTTTAATAAAGGCTGCACTCTCACACAGTGCTGATTCCTTCAGTGTCTGCTGAAGTTTGAAATAACTCTGAAGAGTTATCCATCCATCCAGAAAAGGCCAAAAATAAAAACGCTGCAGTTATAACATTCAGTAATAAGAGATTTAACGCTGCTTTTACTCTCTGGTCAGCTAAGTTCACTTGGCTGAAACAAGACGTTTTCATGGTTTGGACTTTGCAGGTTTCTCCTGTTTGTGCAGTCAAATCTAATCTCACCGAACAAACAAGGAAAAAACAATCTGTCGTGGATGTGTGATGACAGCCTACCCAAGTTCTTTTTAATGCTTAAAACTTAGAAATAAAGCTACTTCCAGCTGCTCCTCATGGGCCCCAGAGGGACTTGTGTATCCTACTGTGATCACAAACTGTCTGAACCACTACACCATGGAGTAGGTCCCTAATAAGGGATCGCCACAGCAGATCATCTGCCTCCTGCTCACCCCATCCCTTCTCTGAGCATCCTCCTCTGTCACACCAGCCGTCTGTATGCCCTGCTTCACTACATCTATCAATCTTCTCTGAGGTCTTCCTCTTTTCCTCCTGCCTGGAAGCTCTGTCTTCACCATCCTTTGTCTAGTATATCAACTATCCCTCCTCTGCACGTGTCCAAACCAGCTCAACCATGCCTCTCTAACTTTGAGCTTGTGTACTCATTTACACTCCTGCCCATCCTGCTTACTCCTTGTAAAGATCTGAAAACCTTAAGCTCAGCCACCTGCCTTTCAAATCACAATGTCTTCTGGAATATCACAGTCCATAAAGACTCCTGCCTCATGTCCTCACCTCATCTGGGTATTAAAGCTAATTAACTGGGACTTTCTTTATGTTAAAAGGGCAAAATATTAACTGTGAGTATGTGGACATCCATCCATCCATCCATTCGCTTCCGCTTATCCTTTCCAGGGTCGCGGGGGGCGCTGGAGCCTATCCCAGCTGTCATAGGGCGAGAGGCGGGGTACACCCTGGACACGTCGCCAGTCTGTCGCAGGGCTAACACACAGGGACAGACAACCATTCACGCTCACATTCACTCACACATTCACACCTAGTGACAATTTGGATTATCCAATTAACCTATCCCCTCAAACTGCATGTCTTTGGACGGTGGGAGGAAGCCAGAGTACCCGGAGGGAACCCAAGCAAACACAGGGAGAACATGCAAACTCCACACAGAAAGACCCCAGCCTGATGGTGGAATTGAACTCAGGACCTTCTTGCTGTGCGGCAACAGTGCTAACCACCGTGCCACCGTGCTGCCTGAGTATGTGGACAGAGATCGGTATATATGCAACCAGACAGATGAAAACTCAAAGTCCACAAACAGGTTATAAATTATAGACTGTGATTATTTCACGAACTAATTAGACTGTTTTGAAAGGCTGATCTGATGAAGAGCTGATTGATCTGTCGATTTACAAATATCATCCCTGCTGATAATGTTTCAATCATATTTTTCTATTTGACTTTCAGTATGAGTGTTTTATAGTTTCACAAAACTACAAGTTAAATCTTTCCTTCTTCACTGGAAAATGAAACTGAAAATATTCACTGGCGGCCCTGCTCTGCATTCTAACTCCTAAATGAGCAGGAGGTCGCCCATAGGAGAATAAACTGGGACTGAAACCGGCTCGGCTTCAGTGATAAAAACACGATCCGGGGGATACGAGCCGACCCTGAACGCCTCATCGGAGACAGCTGGTCGACAGGCTAACGTTAACAGCGCAGGCTAGGTCGGAGCAACGTCTGCCTGCTTAGCACAAGCTAACACGGCTAGTACGTAGCATTGAGCCGTTAAACCGTCCCAGAAAAACTCCAACAGCCACACCAAAGCTGCTCCACCCCACAGTTAAACCGGTTAATCACCGTTTAGCAGCGTTACCCGTGTGGAGATAATCGTTAGCCCTGTCACCGTGTTTGTCTGTGTGTTTGTATGTGTGGAGCGGAGAAGCGGTCGGACTCTCACCAGCTCTCCCCAGCGCGGAGCTCGCACTCCCGCAGAAGAGACTCGATCTCCCGTCGCTGGGTCTCCAGGCCCGGGGGCTCCGCGGCGGAGCAGCGGCTGTTGGCCGTCATGACGCCGATCAATCACTCATAAATGTCAGAGGTGTCGGAAATGTTAAAGAGAGCCAGGAAATGAGAAGCAGAAGTCCGCCGCCGCATTGATCTGCCGATAAACGGGGAAGCTCGCAGCCCTCTGTTTGCGGAAGTAGGAAACGGCTCAGACCCGGACGATGACGAATTCCGGCAGGAGACGTGCGAACTACCCCGGAGTCACCAGCAGGGGAAGCAAAACACCAAAACTAATAATAAATTAAATTAAAATAAAATAATAAATAAAATAAGCAGACTACGTTTAGATAAGTAAGAAAAGATAAAGAATAAACATATATAATCTTTATAAAATGTATATGGAGAGAATCATAAACAAATAGCAACAAACGTACAGAATTAGAATTCATTTAAATAATTTTATTTTTTAAGTTAATAAAACGTCACAAAATTGAACATAGCAAAAAATTAAGAAAAATATTTCAATTAGAAGATTTGTCTTGTTCTGTGTTGTATCTTGGCTGTGAGCGGCAGTTGTCTGGGAGAAAATGTCTTGTTGATGTCAGGTCAGAGCTGATAGGAAGGCAGCAGCAAGTCATACAACCAGTTACAACCGAGGTATGCAAAAGAATCTCTGAATACACAACACTTTGAAGCAGATGAGTTACAGCCGCAGAAGACCACTGCTGTCAGCTAATAACATAAAACTGAGAATGGAAAATGTTACCTGAGCCTTGATTTCTCCTGCATTCTTCAGACGGTTGGCTCAGGATTTGGGATAAACAACATAAAGACATGGATTCATTCTGCCTTATGTCAACAGTTCAGACTTCTGCTGGTGGTATAATGGTGGTGGTGGTGTAATTTTTCTTGAACACGTTTGGCCCATTAGAACCAGCTTAAACTCCAGTGTACCTAATAATTGATACTGAGCATGAGTGTGCCTGTGTGTAAGGATATAACCCATTTCAAAAGTACGTGCAGCCACTGAGAACAGCGTTTAAATAATTTTCATGACTAACTGTAAAATAGCAAAAAAAAAACGATGAGAAATGTGCATTACTGAGGTATATTTTGTTTAAACAGAAGGGGGAAAACAGTTTTTATGAAGCATGACAAGAACGTCATAAAATCTCAATAACAAAGGAGGATGAATGAGTAAATATTTAGTTAAAGCTGTTAAAATGAAGATTTAAATTGTTATCAACATGGTTCTGTTCTGAAATAGTCGTCTAATCTAAACAATTACATGTACTTGAAAGAGTAAATAAATTCGTTTTTACGTGACATCTCGCGTTTATACTGTTGTGGATGTGAAACATCGCGAGGTTTTTCTTAGCCAATCACGACCTTCGCCCATAAACGCTCAGCCAATGAGGAGTTGGTTTGCTCTGGCGCTGTTGTCAGGGAGGGAAACCTCCGTTCGCGGGCTGTCAGGGAGCAGAAACAGACATCATGGACGTGGAGATGGCGGAGACTGAGTGTAAGCAGAAACCCACAGAAAGCGGACAGAAGGCGGACACGGAGGCCGGAGAGTCCTCGTCTAAAGGCTCCGGGAGCGCTTACGAGCTGCCGTGGGTGGAGAAATACCGGCCGCTGAAGCTGAACGAGATTGTGGGAAACGAGGAGACTGTGAGCAGGCTAGAGGTCTTCGCCAGAGAGGGAAACGTCCCCAACATAATCATCGCAGGTCAGTGAGGACTTTTACACGGTTAGGACTTCTCATGCAAAGGGTTAGAACACTTAGAGGGTTGTGCGTGCCCCAGGCTGCCGCTAGGCTGGAGATTTATTTACAGGAAGCCTGTATGGAGGAGAATAAACAGTATAGCTACTTCGAGGAAGAACTAACTTACCAAAAGTTTGATTACCTGCTGAGAAACTCCTAAATGACTTTTGTACCTACAGGGAAAAAAGCACATTTTCAGAGTTGAGAACCACACATTTTTTATGATGGAAATTTGACCATCATTTTACCAACATGTAATGCAATATTACAGATCTCTGACACATGGTGTTATGTTCCTCATCGGTTTACTTTAAAGATCACGTGCCGTTTACCACGCTTTCTTTGACTGAGCTCAGTCACACACAACTTAAAAAGGTAGATCCCAAATACAGCTGTGCATCCAATCATCAGAGGTATGACTATCAGGGTCATTTAGGGCTTTTCATTTCTTTGACCTTTCCTTTTTCCAAGATGAAATGATTGTACAGCATAGATCTTTAATAAATGTAAAAATTAAAAGATTTATATCCATTCATTGGATTTATGAATGCTCAGAACCTGGTGTAGTTCTAAGAAGGTGAATTGTAAATTCACAAGTTGGAGAGCTGTCTTTTAGTCATTTGTAAACAACTGCAGTTTCGAGGTCGTCAGGTCGGACAAATGCACGCAGGTAAAGTTATTTAGATGTGTCTGGAGGAAAACCTAAACTTTTCACGTCAGATGCAAGGAAATTCGTTAGGATGTTCTGGAACAACTCAGGACCCATCGTGGCCCAACACTCCCATGAGCTGGAAACTGCTGGACCACCAGTGTCACTGTCCACAGTGAAGCCAGTTTTGCATCGCCATGGACTAAGATGGTGCCGACCAAGGAAGAAGCCCATAGACCAAAATTGACACCTTCAAGCTCACCTGAAATTTGCAGCTGCCCAGATGAACAAGCCAAATGCCTTCTGGAGAAGAGTTTCATGGTCAGAGGAGACAAAGATTGAGCTTTTGGACTTGATGACAGGAGGTCTGTTTGGAGGAGTAAATATGATGCTTGAAAACCCAAGAACACTGCACCAACTGTCAAGCCGTTAGTAATGGCAGCATCATTGAGGCTGTTTTGCTGCCAGTTGTACATTCCACAAAGGATGAAGGAGGATGACAGTCTCCCAATTACTCAGCTTGATCTCAAATCAAATCAATTAGATGGTTGAAACTAAGACACAGTTGTTAGCAGGATAACATTAAGCTGAAAATTTTGAACTACACTTAAAAGTTGGTTCTGGTGGTGCCAGTTTAGTTCACAGGTAGAGCTGGGCGATATAAGATTTTTTCACATCACGATATGTTTTTTTTCATTTCAGGCGATAACGATATATATCACGATATAAGCCAAATAACTATATTTGTAAGATTTAAATGTGCCGTTGCTCACAAGTAAAATGTGAAATAATTAGCAGCTTGTTTTGATTTAAATATTTATTTCCCATAATAAGTTCAACAGGGTAGATGTACTTAAGGAACATGAGACTTCAGTTTCAGATAAATAAAGGCAAATATTGCAAACTACACAAAACGCAGCCACTAAAGCGTTTAAGTTTCAAAACAGAAAAAACAAAACAGACTAAATTGTCAATTCCACTTAGAAATAGGGCTGCCACGATTAGTCGACTAGTCACGATTACGTCGACTATCAAAATCGTCGACGACTGATTTAATAGTCGACGCGTCGTTTGAAGCTTTGTAAGATCACAAAAGACGCAGGAATAAGTAGTAGGATTTAAGAGTGTAATAACGGACTGAAACAGAAGATGGCAGCACTGCATGTACAAGGATGCCAGCTGCCGTTACACTCGAAGAAGAAGAAGCAGCAGTGTCCCAGAATTCATAGCGCCCTGCTCAGTTTTCAACAATGGCGGCAGCTAGTTAGTTTTAATATTACTCTTATTAATCTTTCTGGGTCACAAAATAAACGTTTAACATATTTTCAGGCGAGAATGTAGCTGTGTAAACCTCAAATATCTGCTCAGTTTATCAAGACACTGCATATTTTCAAAAGTGCTCCGACGCTGGAGACGTCTGTTACCCACTAGCTCGATAGCTAGCCGGGGCAAGGCTCACTAGAGCCCGTGAGAACACCGGACTCCCGGCAAATCGTTTTCAAACCCACCACTGTCTTTCGCTACTCAGGTTAAACATATATAAGTCAGTTAGATAACTTAAAAATGTTATTGTTTGGCCTTTTTTTTTTTTTTTTTTTTTTTTTAGTATTTTATTTGTTCCTGAGTAAATCGGTTTGGCTGAGATTAAAGTTATAGTTTATACACGACTGAATAAACGTCAAGCAGACAACTGATTATCAGAAGTGTGAGATGTTCGAGAATATACTCCGGTGTCCCGTTATATTTTAGATAGCAAGGAGTTTATTAAACTTTACCGAAACAATCTGTAAATCTCATTAAATTGAATAAACTATCATCTTGTCTTTATTTTTAGTTAGCACATACCCTAAACACTTAAAACTGTAAGCTAATGTTATATAAGAGCAGATGCTGCTGGTGCAATAAGCTGCACGCGTTTACGTCCAATGGATGCATGATCCGATTAGTCGACTAATCGCAAAAATAATCGGTGACTAGTCGACTATCAAAATAATCGTTTGTGGCAGCCCTACTTAGAAACAAAATTTTAATTCTAAAAATAAATCTTAGTTTGTTTTACAGAAGAACAGACAAAATTGACTAACTTTTGTCAATATCAAATAAACTGAGAACTAAAAGGAAATTCTCAATCTCTCCTTGTTGTATAGCTTAGCTTTTCAAACAGTTTTAACAGTGACTTTAGTCTGACAAAAGCCGAATGACGAATTAGCGCTTTCAGTCAGAGATTGAGCATGCACCACTTTATTGTATTTCCAGACTTGCTTTCGGCACAATTTACAGTGCGCGCTACTCTGTTTTTTGTCAGACTTAAATAGCCGAAATACCTTCACACTACGGAACTTCTGTGGCCCTTCCGTTCGACAAGCTCTCCGGCATTGGAACCATCATCTGTTTTCTCTTCGGTAACCTTCGCTCACGCTCTCGGTTGATTTTTCTCTAGTCGGCACACTCATTTCCTCCATTACCTGGGCAGCCCGGCTGGCTGCTTCCAATTCAATTCAATTCAATTCAATTCAATTTTATTTATATAGCGCCAAATCACAACAAAAGTCGCCTCAAGGCGCTTTATATTGTACAATAGATCGCACAATAATAAATACAGAAAACCCCAACAATCATATCATATGACCCCTATGAGCAAGCACTTTGGCGACAGTGGGAAGGAAAAACTCCCTTTTAACAGGAAGAAACCTCCGGCAGAACCAGGCTTAGGGAGGCGGGGCCATCTGCTGCGACCGGTTGGGGTGAAGAAGGAAAACAGGATGAAAGACATGCTGTGGAAGAGAGACAGAAATTAATAACAGATATGATTCGATGCAGAGAGGTCTATTAACACATAGTGAGTGGCTGGAAAGGAAAAACTCAATGCATCATGGGAATCCCCGGCAGCCTACGTCTATTGCAGCATAACTAAGGGAGGATTCAGGGTCACCTGGTCCAGCCCTAACTATATGCTTTAGCAAAAAGGAAAGTTTGAAGCCTAATCTTGAAAGTAGAGATAGTGTCTGTCTCCTGAATCCAAACTGGAAGCTGGTTCCACAGAAGAGGGGCCTGAAAACTGAAGGCTCTCCTCCCATTCTACTTTTAAATACTCTAGGAACAACAAGTAGGCCTGCAGAGTGAGAGCGAAGTGCTCTAATAGGGTGATATGGTACTACAAGGTCATTAAGATCAGATGGGGCCTGATTATTTAAGACCTTGTATGTGAGGAGCAGGATTTTGAATTCAATTCTGGATTTAACAGGAAGCCAATGAAGGAAGCCAAACAGGAGAAATCTGCTCTCTCTTTCTAGTCCCTGTCAGGACTCTTGCTGCAGCATTTTGGATTAGCTGAAGACTTTTCAGCGAGTTTTAGGACATCCTGATAATAAAGAATTACAGTAGTCCAGCCTGGAAGTAATAAATGCATGAACTAGTTTTTCAGCATCACTCTGAGACAGGATATTTCTAATTTTAGAGATGTTGCGCAAATGGAAGAAAGCAGTCTTACATATTTGTTTAATATGTGCATTAAAGGACATGTCCTGGTCAAAAATGACTCCAAGGTTCCTCACAGTGTTACTGGAGGCCAAGGTAATGCCATCCAGAGTAAGAATCTGCTTAGATACCATATTTCTAAGATTTTCAGGGCCGAGTACAATAACCTCAGTTTTATCTGAATTAAGAAGCAGAAAGTTAGCGGCCATCCAGGTCTTTATGTCTTTAAGACATTCCTGCAGTTTAACTAATTGGTGTGTGTTACCTGGCTTCATGGATAGATAGAGCTGCGTGTCATCTGCATAGCAGTGAAAATTTATGCTATGTCTTCTAATGATGCTGCCTAAGGGAAGCATGTATAATGTAAACAGAATTGGTCCTAGCACTGAACCCTGTGGAACACCATAATTGACCTTAGTGTGTGAAGAGGACTCTCCATTTACATGTACAAATTGGAGTCTATTAGATAGATATGATACAAACCACTGCAGTGCAGTACCTGTAATACCTACAGCATGTTCTAATCGCTCTAATAGGATATTATGATCAACAGTATCAAAGCGCAGCACTGAGGTCTAGCAGGACAAGCACAGAGATGAGTCTACTGTCAGAGGCCATAAGAAGATCATTTGTAACCTTCACTAAAGCTGTTTCTGTGCTGTGCTGAGCTCTGAAACCTGACTGAAACTCTTCAAATAAGCCATTCCTCTGCAGATGATCTGTTAGCTGTTTGACAACTACTCTTTCAAGGATTTTTGATATAAAAGGAAGGTTGGAAATTGGCCTGTAATTAGCTAAGACAGCTGGGTCTAGAGATGGCTTTTTGAGTAAAGGTTTAACTACAGCCAGCTTGAAGGCCTGTGGTACATAGCCGATTATTAGAGATAGGTTGATCATACTTAAGATCGAAGCATTAATTAATGGCAGGACTTCTTTGAGCAGTTTTGTAGGAATGGGGTCTAAAAGACACGTTGATGGTTTGGAGGAATTAATTATTGAAGTTAACTCAGAAAGATCAATTGGAGAAAAAGAGTCTAACTTAACATCGATGGTATTAAAAGTAGCTGTAGATAATATTACATCTGTGGGATGATTATTGGTAATTTTTCTCTAATGATAAAAATTTTATTTGTGAAGAAGTTCATGAAGTCATTACTAGTTAACGTTAAAGGGATGGTTGGCTCAGTAGAGCTCTGACTGTTTGTCAGCCTGGCTACAGTGCTGAAGAGAAACCTGGGGTTGTTCTTATTTTCTTCAATCAGTGACGAATAGTAAGATGTTCTGGCTTTGCGGAGGGCTTTCTTATAAAGCAGCAAACTATTTCTCCAGGCTAAATGATGATCCTCTAAATTTGTGACACGCCATTTCCTCTCCAGCTTACGAGTTATCTGCTTTTAGGCTACGTGTTTGAGAATTATACCACGGAGTCAGGGACTTTGGATTTGAGGCCTTAGTTTTCACAGGAGCTACAGTATCCAGAGTCGCATGCGTAGTGAGGAGGTAAAATTATTAACAAGATAATCGACCTCTGTTGGAGTAGCGTTCAGATAGCTGCTCTGCTCTATGTTGGTACAGGGCATTGAAGATGATAACAGTGGGTGGATTATATTCTTAAACTTAGTTACAGCACTTTCGGAAAGACATCTACTGTGATAAAGTCTACTCTCCACTGCTGTGTAATCAATTATTGTAAATGTAAATGTTATCAGGAAATGATCAGACAGCAGAGGGTTTTCAGGAAACACTGTTAAATGTTCAGTTTCTATGCCATATGTTAAAACAAGATCTAGAGTGTGATTAAAGTGGTGGGTGGGTTCTTTTACATTTTGAGAGAAGCCAATTAAGTCTAATAACAGATTAAATGCCATGTTGAGGCTGTCATTTTAGCATCTACATGGATGTTAAAATCACCACAATATGGAGGAGAGAGACCTAATATTTAATAATCCACATTTCACTGTTTTACTCTTTGGTTCAGATGTGGATACTGTATTGTTCTTTCTTTGTGATTTTTTTATGTTTAAGTTGTTTGTTGCTGGTTTTAGTTTGTTTTTTGTCTGTTTGGGAGCTGACACGGTCTCAATGGAGATGGGTTTTGGGGGTAGCAGGAGGAGAGAAGCTGCAGAGAGGCGTGTAAGACTGCAACTCTGCTTCCTGGTCCCAACTCTGGATAGTCATATTTTGGGAGTTTAATAAATTTGTCCATATTTCTAGAAATGAGAGCTGCTCCATCCAAAGTGGGATGGATGCCGTCTCTCCTAACAAGACCAGGTTTCCTCCAGAAGGTTTGCCAATTATCTATGAAGCCCACATCGTTTCTGGGACACCACTCAGACAGCCAGCAATTTAAGGAGAACATGCAGCTAAACATGTCACTCCTGGTCTGATTGGGGAGGGGACCAGAGAAAACTACAGAGTCCGACATTGTTTTGGCAAAGTTACAAACACACAAACACACATGTGCGCCTTGGCGCTTGTGCTGTACGTAACAAGTCACATGACGTGACGCTGCGGCTGTGATTGGTTCGGCTCTGCGCTACTTAATTTGGATTGGCTGTTCTTTTTTTTCTTTTAAGAGGACAAGAGAGATGAGGCCTATCACAATAGTTAAATTTTTCTATCGAGAAAAAGTTATTTCGCAATACATATCGTTATCGTTCTATCGCCCAGCTCTATTCACAGGGATGAGCAGGCAACCATATGCCGTATGGCTGGCCCAAGTTTGAATCGGAACCCTTTGCTGCTCGTCTTCCCCTCTCTCTCTCTCTGCTTTCCTGTCACTCTTCTGTGCACCTAGCTAATAAAGCCTGTATCAGGAAACTAACCAATTTACCAGAGCGGTCAAACATCCAGTCAATTATGCCAGAAGCTAGTTGATGGCAACCAAAAGGATCAGGTCGAAGTGCAGGTTGCTAAGGGACATTTAACCAAATATTATTTGGGGAATATTTCTATATATGAACCTGTGTGGATTAGAGAAAATCCAAAATACATTAAAAAAACAAGAATTGTGTGCTCACGCTTTAAAGTCATTAAAGATGTATGCTGTATAATCATTCCACTTTCAAAAAATAAATGTTAAAAGAAATGATTAAAAAAACCAAAATTACAGTGGCATTCATATCTACGAGGAGAGTGTACAGTACATAAGGACATCAGAAGACAAAAGGTAGCCAGTAAACCTGCATCCTTATAAAAACTGAGACCAATGAGACTACAGCGTCACATCTAAAGACTAATTTTGCATGTAACGGGCATTTCTTAAAGTAACTGAAGGAAAAACTGTGTTTTCCAAGGAAATGTCATCTTCTATGTGCTTTATTTTTACTTGAGTTCTTGGACATGTAGACTCACCTGAGGTCTGAAGCAGCATTAGGGGCTTTGTGAGGTCACTTCAGATATAATTCTAGTTTTTATGAATGCGGTTCATCAGCTTGTAACTTTTGCAGCAGAGCTAACCAGCTCTGGACAAGCTTATGCACCAAATAAGAGATCAGCAGGTATGACAGTCGCCATCTACCACCAGGCAGATAATTGGGAAACTCTGGCTGAGTCATGCATGTTGTTATTCAGGTCCTCCCGGCACTGGAAAGACCACCAGCATCTTGTGTTTGGCCCGCGCTTTGTTGGGAACCTCTATGAAGGACGCCGTGCTGGAGCTGAACGCCTCCAACGACAGGTGAGGCGCCGCTCAGGACGACCGCTGGTCGTTTGGTGAAGGTGGGCTGGGAGCTGACGGTGAGCTTTTTATCTGCAGGGGCATCGACGTGGTGAGGAACAAGATCAAGATGTTTGCTCAGCAGAAGGTCACGCTGCCCAAAGGACGGCACAAGATCATCATTCTGGACGAAGCCGACAGGTAAGCAAGCCGTGCAGTGACTTTTAAAAATAAGGAAATTCCAATACTTCGGATAAAAGTTAAAGGTAACATGAAGTACGGAATACTGATAACAAGGAAGATCTGCTGGCAGTGCCCTCGTCGGTCATGTTCACACTGAAAACCAGTTTTTGTCTCTTGGTCCTCGTCTTTGTGAATCCTCCATAAAACATGCTTTGCTCCCACGAAAGACCAGTCACACAGAACGAATCAAGCTTCAGTAGCACTGCATTGACCAAAATGACAAACGTCAACTGTTCTCTTAAAAAAAGCACAAAAACCAACAAATCTCTAAGCTGAGGTCCTTTGGTTGCAAAGTCAGTTTGTGCAGAGTGCAAAATGACAAGCAAGTAAAACTTTACTGACATAACACACTTCATCAGAGATGGAGAATCCCACCACTAGATGTCAGTAAATTGCAGTCAACTGCAATTTTGGGGCATACTCCTGGCTATGGGGGCTGCTGTAGGAGAAATCTGTTTTAGTCCACCAAGAAATCAAAAACATGAAATTGATATCGTCCCATAACGGCAGGGACCGGCTGCTGTGTTTGTCCTTCTGTTTGTGTTGCGAGAGATCTATCTTATCTATCCTAATCTAATCTTATCTATCTAATCTATCTAATAAAGAAGTAATAAAAAACAGATACATCAATTTAAATATTCTGTAGTTGGTTTTTTTACGTTTTAACCCCCCGAGTCACCCCAAAAACTCTGGCCACCGTTCATCTGTAGCGAGCATACTCCAACGTGGAACAGGTCATTCCCGGAGGTTTTCCCCACCTGTACAGGCTGTCAGTCCACTGTTTACTTCAGCTGTCAATGCCGGGTCAGAAGTGTTCGTCTCTATTTACACTAAGAGGCTGTAAATGTTTGTGAAATGAGTCCGATACAGGTTGATGAGTCAGAGAAGCTCCCTTGTGTCCGATGGCAGCGATACCGAGGTGATTCGTTGAGATGAACTTTGCTGCCAGTAACTGTTGCTGTTTTTGTTTCTGTTACCTGGTTTTAGTGAAACTTTCTTTGAAGTGGCTCTAACATAGTTAGACTCAGATGCTTGGTGAATAAACTTCATGCGATGTGAGAATCTAATCATGCTGTTCATCAGAGTGAACTTAATATAACCTGTAAATGAAAATAAAAAGTTTACATCAGTGACAGTGTAACTGATGAGTAGACACAGCTGGACAACCTGCTCAGTTGTACCTGCCCTCCATCACATGTGACTTGGCAGCAGCTGTTTGACAGTAAAGACTAGAATTGAATAGAATAGACCTTTATTGTCATTGTATATGTACAACAAAATTATGGTTGCAACAAATAGTGTGTGTGTGTGTGTGTGTGTGTGTATGTATATATATCTCTCTCTCTCTCTCTCTCTCTCTCTCTCTCTCTCCATATATATATATATATATATATATATATATATATATATATATATATATATATATATATATGTGTAGTGCAAAGGACTTGGTCTGGTATAGTATAGTGTCTGTGTGTGAGGCTGTGGGTGGGTGGGCAGGTGGGGGTGTAGGGGGAGCTTTTTGACAGCAAAACAGTCAATCTTGTGTGAACACTGATCTGAGAGCAGTTTCTGTGATGTTTCCATCCTCCCAGCATGACAGACGGAGCTCAGCAGGCGCTGAGGAGGATCATGGAGATCTACTCAAAGACAACGCGCTTCGCTCTCGCCTGCAACGCCTCTGATAAGATCATCGAGCCGATCCAGTCCCGCTGCGCCGTGCTGCGGTACTCCAAACTGACCGACGGACAGATCCTCGTCCGGCTGCAGGAAGTGGTGGAGAAAGAGCGCCTCTCAGTGTCCGACGATGGACTGGAGGCCATCATCTTCACTGCGCAGGGAGACATGAGACAGGTGAGGGGCGGAGCTTAGAGTCAGGCGCTCATCCCAGAGGTTGAACATGGATTTTCTGAATCCGTTTTGCCCTTTTCTTTCCAGGCGCTGAACAACCTGCAGTCCACTCACTCTGGTTTCGGCTACATCAACAGTGAGAACGTGTTTAAGGTGTGCGACGAGCCCCATCCCCTGATGGTAAAAAGCATGTTGGGACACTGCGTGGACGGGAACATCGACGAGGCCTACAAAGTCGTGGAGCAGCTGTGGGCGCTGGGCTATTCTCCAGAGGACATCATTGGGAACATCTTCAGGGTCTGTAAGACCTACCAGATGGCCGAGTACCTGAAACTGGAGTTCATCAAGGTGAGTTCATCAACGGCTCCGATTGAAATCAGCTGATCCTGACGACTTGTAAACCACTGGTAGTCCCAGCACATGGCAGCTGCTCTGTGAAGGCATGCACAGAGTATTATATCAGCATCAGCTGTTTAGAAAAATAAATAAAAGCCCTTCACTCGCCATTATTGTTTTCAGAAGTGAGTTTGTAGGCAGGTGTCGTTATCTGGACTCATTTAACCAAACATCGGGCATAAGCAGGTAAGCAGTCAGTGTAGAACTACATTTATACTGTTCTGCATCACCATTAATACACAGGCATTCCCGTGACAGCATGATGCACTTTTGAGATTAAATATAAAAACAGAATTCAAATATAGTGTATGTACAAGATGTGAGTTGAGAGTGTAGTGTAGGTGTTCTGTTTTAGTATCAGATATTAACGCTAACAGAAAAGTGTCTGATTGTGCTGCGAACAGGAAAAAAAGAAGTAAACATTTATTAGTGATCAGGGAAACACAAAGCCCTCAGACGCTCCTGCTCTCCCAGCAGAGAATCGTCCAGGAGTGACAGTCTTTTTCTGGAGAATTGATTGGTCAGTAGACGGTGATTTCGTACCAGTTCGTCTGCAGTATAAGTTGCCATGGCGATTTACCCCATTAGGAAGTGAACCACCTTCAGAGTACAGAAAACCCAGAGTTAACCCTAATGTTACCTGGATACGGTGAAATCCTGCCGGGTGGAGCAGATGCTCGTTTTGCTTGATAAGCTGACCCTGAGCGGGTCCTTCTGTCTGAGTGAGCCTTTCTGTGGCCACTTCCTCTTTTGGTGTAACCTCTGACTCAGCTTCCACTTAAACGCTCACGTTAAATCACTGAAATCTTTTACAATTGAGTTCCACTTATTTGTCCTTCATTTCATCACGTTCATTGTTCACTCAAAGCATCCCTGGAGTGTCGGCAGGTTGCTCAGAAGGCCTCTGCAAGGTACTCGCGTGTCACAGTTACTAATTCACTGCACCAACTTCTTGTTAACTTCAGAGTGGAACTCCAGATTCTGGAAGATCCTGCAAAGACCAGGACCGGCATATATCCGAGAACTTTTACGTGCAAACATGCCCGTCTGTGAGGTCATGTGATCAGGGTCTGAGACGTTTGCTCAGAACAGTAGCAGAGGTCAGATTTATTAGTATGATGTGAAGGAAACCACAGTGTGCATCTGACGGTGAGGTCACGTTTTTATCTTTAACCACCCTCACTCATTGCTTTTTCTTTCTCCTCTGACGTTTGTGTTTCAGGTTCTTGAGGCTTCTGCTTTTTTCTTTTTTAAGCACTGTAGGTAATAAACTGAAACCAACTTTTAACCTAAGGTTTCTTCCGCAACAGAACAGGAAGTAAAGTCTCACGCTGCTATACAAAGATCCCTGTGACACCAGATGTGACTGAATTTCCCTCCTGAGTCACCTGATGGGGAAATCCCCTGCTGACTGGATGGATGGAGTCGCCGCCCACGGGGGACTGTCTGCGCTGTTCACACACTTTGGAGGTTTTCTGTTAACTGGGAAATGGGGACAGAACTCGGAGTTGCTTCCCTTTGCAAGGCTGACTTGTAATATGCAAATATTTGTCAGACTGTGACTGTGAGCGGCGCCCAGGCATAAGACAGCGGCTGCTTAGCCACGCCCATGCAGGATGTGATTACTCAGTCCTCCGGTAGAGCGGTTGAATGTCGGTGTACTCTCACTGGGTTCACGTACCGCTGTTTATTTTCTAAATTTAAATTACTGTCAACTGTGCTGGTTCGAGCAGCTGTCATCTGCTTTCCTTTTCAGCTTCCTGTCACGCGGCGAAACAGGAAGGACGATGCTGCTGTCTGCTGGGCTGCTGTGTTGGGCGGGTGGTGGCCACTTGCATACATCTATGAGCTCTCAGGAAATATGAATAATAACTGAGGAGCAGTTCTGCTGATGGCTACCGATTAAAGGAGATTTTAAACAAAGTGCTGAACATCATTGATGGACTCCTCTGGTAGTACCACAGGACAGGCTGACAGAGACGCCCTCCCCGGTGCTGTTACAGATCTGGATGTTTTAGGTTTTCTTAGTGGAAATTTTCCGGAACTTTCTGAACTCCGGCACCCAAACATCGATTTTTACCTGGATCATGTTCCTGAGGGCAGATGTCAGAGCTGAGATATCCAGACTTTCCTCTCCACAGCCACCTCCTTCCCCGGAAGCTCATTCCAGCTGCACGCTTCCATGATTTATTTATTTATTTATTTTGTCCTGTTCTGAGGTGAGGACAGGAACAGATGGAGGAGTAAAACAGCTTCACCGTGACTGACTGTCTGCATCCATCAGTCCCACTCATCAGCTCGTCTCTAGGCAGAAACCTGTAAACACTTTATGGTGTCGTTTCGGTCTGACGGAGCATGAAGTCGAGGACGGCAGCAGCTTTAAGCTTCAAGCTGCTGGTCAGTCTGAGCTGGAGGAGCTCAAGTGTTGAAATCTGCTCTGTAGAAATCCCCGTGTTTACTTTTTATTCTAAATAGTTTCTTGAAGCAAGTCTTGGGTTCAGAGCTCACGGATCCATTTTAATTTCACTGGGATAATCTTGGTGTATTTTCAGGCTACTTTTATATTTTCTGTGGAAAACATCTGAAGTCATTAAAATACAAACCAACTTTGCCAGGTCAGATATATCACTAAAGTAAAAACTGTTCCTAATCTGAGTATTGTGACTGTGTGATTCTTCAGTCACCATACTCAAAGGTAACGTCATTTAAACTGTCTCATTTCTGACCGTCAGAGTCGAGCCGGCGTGCAGTTTCCCGCTTCCTAAAAGTTTCAGCTGTTCCCTTAACGATGACTTTCCATGCAAATTCGTCCCATCTCACCTCTGTCTCATTGTTTCTCTCCTTCAGGAGATCGGCTACACCCACATGCGGATAGCTGAAGGTGTGAACTCCCTGCTGCAGATGGCCGGTCTGCTCGCACGGCTCTGCAGCAAGACGGCGCCCGCCGCTGCCAGCTAAACCCCAGCGAACCGCCGAGCGCCTCAAAGCTGCCCGCTCAGAATCAGACTGTTCACTGCTGACAGAGTCAAGACTGTAACAGCACGTCACTCATTCCTGCAAAATGATGTAAAGAAACTTAAAGCTGCATCATTGGATTAAATGTTCATCGGTCAGAGTTTGTCTGCTGCTTTCTGGTTTTTAGCCATGAAGCAAGTTTTAAATTTAAACCTCAAAAGCTGTTAAAAATATTTGTGTTGCTGTGTTGTCTTGTTTTGTGTTGCTGACCAACAGAAGTGTTTTGTATGCTTTGAGATCTTTGAGAAAATAAAGGTGGGACTGTTGTGAAGGTAAACATCAGATATCACTGATACTTATTTGAACCAGGGTCTACCCTGTAGGGCAGGGGTCCCCAACTCCAGGCCTCGAGGGCCGGTGTCCTGCAGTTTTTAAGATTTGTCCGTGATCCAACACAGCTGATTCAAATGGCTAAATTACCTCCTCAACATGTCACCGGCCCTCGAGGCCTGGAGTTGGGGACCCCTGCTGTAGGGTCTACCTTACAATATAAAGACGCTTCACCATTGAACAGCTGATTTATTTCAAGTAGAATCTGAATGTGAGTATTTTTACCCACTAAAGAAAAGCTGAGATGCTCGGCCTCGACCGTGTCTCTGGATAACGAGTTTTATTTCATTACAAACAGTGTTTACATCGTGGAACATCCAGTGAATACAAACTTCTCTGTAACAGAACCGCTACCAAAGCTTCAGTAGAAATCTCCAAAGTAATAATACACAAATAAGTGTAATAGAAACAACAACAACAACAACAACAACAAGGACAGAACCACAGTCAGAATATAAAGAAAGGAAGTGAACAGTTTGTGGGTTGACCCTGCTGTCCCTGCCGAACCTGAATGTTTCATAAGAGTCGACATGAAAAGCTGCTGAAAAACTACAGGCGTTCGTTTCCTGCTGAATCGTCCAGCAGGGGGCAGCAACACACTACAACCACGACCAGGGTATTTTCCATCACGTTCCAAGAAAATGTTCCTTAAAATCAGCTGAAAGCTGCAGGACATTTCCAAGAAAGCCAAACACAACCTGCCGTCAACTGTAGGAGAAAAGCAGCTTCTCAGTGCGTGAAAAAAAAAACCCTGGTTTGTTTCTTTTACACATCAGCTGTTTGTTTCCACCTCCTGCTGAGTGTGACACTTTTATGCAGTGAGAAAACTGACAGCAGCTCTGATCTCACGTCTACAACATCTACGTACTGCAGAGATCTCAGCCAAAGCTAAAACAAGGCTGCGCTGCACCCTCACGTAATACCACTTTGATCCACTAGATGGAGCCGTGAATCAGCATTAACATCTGTACAGCAGTCATGTTTCTTTCACAGTCATCACAGCTTTCTGGTAAAACACTGCCACCTTGTGGTGAAAGTTTTCATTAACATTGTTTTCCAAAAAACAATTCCTACAAATCCAATCAGAATGCAAGAAATACTCCATTACCAGAAATACTCCAAGATTTCTGCAGCAGCTACGACCACCTCCATTTCCTGGTAACTTGTCCCGCATCACGTCGGGCTGTCTTGGAAATTGCAACCTTTTGGCAACCAGCTAATCTCTTCTAGGAGAGATTAGGTGGAAAATAAATCAAGTGTTCAGATAGCGTAGTCTGTCTGGCTGTAGTTTTATCAGGATGGTGTCTCCTGTTTTTCACCCAATCAAATCATTTAGTTTGAACCTTTTACAGTAAACGCAGCAGCGCCCCCTGCTGCCAGCTTCAGCCCAGAGAATCCTGCTCTGAGTTTTTGTTCATTTCAGATGGAGAGCAGCAGGTTTACAGCTGAACAACATCTCATTACTCACTACACTGACACCACGGCACAGTTTGCATGCCAACACTCTACAAGGAGCATGCTGTGGACGGGCCGAATGAACCGAGCTTCAGAGACGGGAAAGAGAGGAAACTGTGGAGGTAACAGGCTGACTTCAGGATGTTTTGCTAAATTATCTGGAAAAAAAATCTCTTTAAGTTGATTTTTCTCTTGAAGCTCAGGCAAAAAAATTGCACGGCCACAGAAAAAGAATAAAGAAAATCCCGTTTAAAGATCAGCAAAACAGCATCGGACGAAACCAGCTCAAAGTTCAGTCCCACTGACTTCATGTTTTAATGTGTTTATTCAATTTGATTGAGCTGTACGAGGACCCGGCTTCATGGTGCACATTTAGGAAACCGCAGCTCGTGATGCCATTTTCTGTCGTTAAACCAGGTCAAACTCGTGTCGCAGATCTTCTGTCAGTGCGATTCAAGTGATTACAAAAATACATCTGGGTCGGAAGCACATCCACTTTGTAATGGGCACCAAAGAAGGGTTCATTTAAGAAACGAGCTTCATATCAACCAACACCACCAGCAAAGATAAACAAAATATTGATTATATAAGAGTAATAACTAAAAGAAGAACTCAGGAGTGAGAAAGGAGCAGTGAAGGAATACAACAGCTGTGTATACATACAAACCGACTGACCTGTGTGCCGTAACGCCTACAGAGCGCAGGGAAAAGGAGCCAACATGGCGGCAGCTGACACCGAAATGTTTATGACATCATTCAAATCTAAACCCTAAACTCACAGGGAACATATTTAGAGAACAGGGGCTGGAAGTGAAGCTTTTGAGGGCTTTCTATTTTCAGGAAAAACATTTACAACTAAAAGAAAGGAAGGATCTGATTGGATGAGAGAACTGCAGGTACACAGAGGAAACAGGAACAGTCCTATGCAGTCATTTCAATGGTGTGTACTGCAGTGTTGTCAGGCTCGGCGCAGTTGGCGCCCTCGTTGGTGGTGCTGCGGCTCCGGACGCCATCTGTGGAGCCCACGCTGGAGGCCGAGTGAGTCCTGGAGCGAACCAGCCGGGTCATCCCTGCCGTGGGCACTGAGTGGGCGACAGAGATGAGAACGTGTTAGTGACAGAGTAACAGAGGGCGGAGCCAGCGAACGTACGAGCAGAGGCTGATTTGAATCGTCCGCGGTGAACCGAGCCGCTGGATTCAAATCTGATGACAGTCTGTTCACACTGAAGCTTTGTATTTTCATGCGTGACGCTCACTTTACACACAGACAAAGAGAAGCCGCTGTGACATTCAGGCCTTCTGCACAACAGGAAGTCCACGTGTTCTGCTTTCATCCCCCGCTCTCATTCTCCGGATGGATGACTACTTTTCAGGAGGACACGAATCGAAGGTTGTGGTACTTTGTTGGCAAAATAAAAGCAACGAATCACTGACGATCAAAGAAGCATGTTGCTGTGGATCCAGCCTGTGTTTGGGTCCATGTTTATTACTAACTTCAATACAAGATCAATATTCCAAACATTGGGAAACGCTCACCTTTCAGCACAAAACACAACCTGTAACAACCATTAGCTCAAATGAACCAGAATATCTCAAACAGGAAAAGTAAAGGTGGAGGAACTAACATGGAGTTTTTGAACTGCGAACCTTGTAAAGCTACTTTGACGAGAATAAAGTATGGATATGGAAATGAGCAGAATCGATACCCTGTGCTTGTGTAAATGCAAATCTTGGATCTTTAACCTCGCAGATCCTCAGTACAAACTCAGATGTTCAGCTGTGCTCGTGAATATCGCAGCTAATCGTCCGGTGTGTGGGCTGCCTCTGCACGCTCCCTCACCTAAACGCAAGCCCTGCCAATGTTTCAGGGGCAGACTATCACCTACAACACTTCCTGACCAACTCTCCAGCCCTCCGTTCATGTGAGAAAACTCACTTTGACTTAAGCGAACACAGATCCATCTGAGTCATGATTGTCCTGCACTCTCTCTCTGTTTCTTTCTCTCTGATTGTGGAATAAAAGTATGAACATGTATTTATAAGTTACACTTGTGTTTGAATCCTGCAGCTTATCACACATTTGATTTCCATGTGTGACAACTGCAAGTGTCCAGAGTGAGGACAGACTGAGGGACCCACTGCTGCACATCATCTGTGAGGCTTTGCACCCCTGATGATCCACCAGGACAAACTCAGCAGTGTGTGAGGAAGAGGAGGAGGAAGAGCCAGCAGCAGCTGACAGATGGAGAGAATAGACAGACTGTTCCCTGTTTGTGAAGGACTGCTAGGAAAGTTTAACATAACTAATTGTCTGTCCTGAATCAGTCTTATTAGGTAATGTTCAAATAATGTTATCATCCCAGTGTTTTCAGTGTGGGAGAAAGTACTCAGGGCCTTCAAGTTACACACTATGAAAGGCAGCAACAAGTTTAATATTCAGAAACCTAAAGTATGTATCAGCAGCAGAATGGAGCTAAAAATAAATGTTTGTTTCAGTTCTATGAAGCTTTGAGTATTTTGGATTAGTAGCACTGCTGTGTTTGTTGCATCATATTGCTGTAACTGTTTATATGCTTTATATATTCTGAGGTAAGTTGATCTATAGTGTTACATCATATTCTATAAGGATGTTATGTGTTTGTAGACTTTCTGCCCAGTTTGACCCATTTAGCAGAAGTCAGCCTGTTTAAGGCTCTGATATCTATTCTGTATGACTTAAAGCAGTTATGACATGGTCTGATTTTCTCACCCAATAAAGGAATATTTCATATATCAGTCTGATCTTCATTCTATCAGAAACAGTTATCACAGCTCGTACGTTTTCTTTTTACACATATATGTAAGCATTGAGCCAAATTTAGTAATGCCAACATATTACATGGACAATATTTGTCTCTTATGTATAATACATCTGTATATACGCTGTCAAAGATACTTGTCTTTGAGTGAAGATTTAAGGTGATAGGAAATATAAATAACTGCAACTTGAATCTTTGACCCAGAGTTCAAGCTCACTGCTGTAATGTATCCTGTAATATATAAATATATCATAATAATCTTACAATACATATAATATTGGCCATATTATATTTACATTACCACAGTGAACAACATTAGCTAATTGTTATTTACTAACTAACCTTAAATGTCTGTTCAGTACAGAAATGAAGCCCAACTATCATGTTTTACAGTCCTGTGGTCTCAGCCTCAGATACTCAACTAATCAAAGTGATGTCATGACAAAAATGAATGACCAACAAAACATTTTTTCTCCTTCATTTCTGTCACACAAAGCTGTATGAAACGTTTCTCGCGGTTAGTATCATGGTTGCTAGGCAACCTGAGCAGCACGACGAAGGTCAGACCGTCCCATTTCACAAGCCTCTCACTTCCACACTTCTCGTACTTATAGTCAGTGTTGGGAAGGTTACTTTTAAAATGTATTCCACTACAGAATACTGAATACATGCCCCAAAATGTATTCTGTAACGTATTCCGTTACTTTACTCAATGAGAGTAACGTATTCTGAATACTTTGGATTACTTAATATATTATCATGCTGTTTACAACTACGTGAATGTACTATTGCTGTGATTTATTACTGTTACTGAAGGTCCATGACTCGAACAGTAGTAAAGGGACCTCTGGCTAATACGTCGGGTTCGTGTCGGGCTGGTAGCCGAAAACTAGCTTTACTTTGTTGTCTGGGTCAACTTTGCTTGCGGGAGACAGAGAGGCGTTGAAAGGCTGCTCCAACGGAACTTATTTTTCCGGAGGAAAACACGAACACAGTGTACAGTTGAGTCTTAATAGCTTACTTACAGCTGGGCTCGTCAGGCACTCTTCTTGGCTGCTGTGGTTATTATTATATTTACATGCTTCCAGCTCCCGTTTTTGCTCCGTGACAGCTCGGACTTTTCCTTTCTCTCCCTCCCTCGCTCACAGACACATAACGTGTATGGCAGTCCATTCTCGCTGCAGCACGGACTACACTGCCCATGATGCTACATTCTTTAGGGCCATGCCTGTAGCATTCTGCCTTTTAGCTTAGCACAACAACAACAACAAAAAAGCGGTCTCTCACCCAGGAAACACGCAGGGAGAGAGCGTCACCCTGTAACCATGGCAACCGTAACGCTGCCGCCTGGTACAACATTACGTAGCTGTCAAACAAACCCAAACAGTCCTGACCCGCGACAATATGAAACAGGGAAGTACCGCCGTGTAATCCATTTATTTCAACAAAGTAACTGTATTCTGAATACCACCTTTTTAAACGGTAACTGTAACGGAATACAGTTACTCATATTTTGTATTCTGAATACGTAACGGCGGTACATGTATTCCGTTACTCCCCAACACTGCGTACGTAGTACGCGTAGTGTGCGTACTCTTAATTGGGACACAGTCTTTCAGACACGAGCAGCAGCTTAGAGTCGAGCCCGAGAGCCGACAGTGTGAACAGAGTGATGTGCTGGCATGCAGCGCACTCTGCTGGTCACTCACTGCAAAGGAAGAAAAACGTCAGCGTGATCAGCTGATCGACAGCATGCACACACACACACACGCACACAGACGAGGGGGAAGACGATGGAGAGGACGAGAGAGGTTCAGATCCTGATACCTGATTGGCTGCTGACGTGGTGTAAAGCAACATGAGGGACTGGAGGAAAAGAACAACAGAGAGTAACGGGAACAGAGAGGAAGGAGGATAGGGTGAGAAACCGACATGCTGCAGTTTAATATCACACACACAGACACACACACGGGTATCAGGTGTGTGCGTTTACAACAAATCCTAAGGCAGGCCATGCTGTGCAAACTGTTACTTACACAGAAAATCTAGTGAAGCTGAGCTACAGACAGACAAACAGACAAAGACACGAGTGTGAAGCCACCACACACTGCGTTAGTCCTGCAGGAGGAAATGTCTACAAACGTAACGGCACAACCACTGTGGACGTGCTGCCATCAGACATGCTAGCTGTTTAACAACTCATTCGTACAGGACTGATGAAGTGAGCCAATCTTTCAATGGCCAGCAGGGGGCGACTCCTTTCATTGGAAAAAGACTGATTTTATTTTGCAGTCAAATTGGTTTTGAAGAGGAATGTGGTGCTGCCACGGCTGCCAGCAGACTGCTGAGGTCGCCCGTAGTTTGTCTGCAAACACTTGCTAACTGCTCTCTAAGTAGTAATCAAAGTGAAAAACACAAACTGGAAACGGCTCACTTTCAAAGTAAAAGCTAATATGTTTCAATGTGTACCTTTACTTTGAAAGCAAGCATTCTGCATTTCCTGTGATGTCACACTTTTTCCTGAACTGCGTGTCTGAACTGCTATAAAGACACGTCGGTGTCTTCCATGCAAACTACAGGCGACTGTGACCATGTGACCAAAGTGATCACAAAGAGATTTTTGGTACAGCACCGTCTTTGTGACCAGTTTCACCCGGCGACAGCCAGCAACTGCAGGAACCCCTGACCAGCTGCTCGTGGAATTCATACGTTTTTACACTGAATAATAACTCTCGAGTAATGTGCGAACCATAAACCAAAGCTGAGATCATAATTAACAAACTGTTAGACACTTTTCATTTAGAATTAAGGTGAGTCATTAAATGGTACTCACTGTAACCCATCCCCTGCACAAAGTACTTGAAGGCCTCGGCTAGTTTTCCAGGCTGGTGAAAAACAAAACATAAGTTTCCTCAATTGGACACAATTATTAACAACTACAAACATTAAAGTTTTATTAAGTTTCAAAACTTCAAATATGAAGGAAAATCCTGGTCCTAATCTTTATTACAACGCGATTATTTCCTTATTATTACAACATAGTGGAGGACAAGGAACAAGCAGGGAGTTGCCGAGGCTCACCTGAACCACCTGAGGAAGTCCTCCACAGTCTGCCATCTAGTGGAGACACAAAAAAACATCATGGGGTAAAACAGTGACCCTTTAAATGCTACGATCACGAAAACTAACAAGCACATTAAAGTCTAGGTTTGTAATACATACCAAGACTCTTTTACACAGTCTGAGCAAGTCTGAGAATATTTATTAAGCAGATTAATTTTTGGATATTCAGATCACATTTCAATAATCACTCAACAGTGGTGGTGGTGGAATATGATGGGAAGAAACATTAACCCCCAAGAAAATCCCACTTTTACGATAACTTCATAGAAACAAAAACAAACAATTAAAAGTTAAATTCTAAACTCAGAAAGTCAAACCTTGTCATCCGCCCGCCCGCCCGCCCAGCGGGGTGACGACTTTACCCCATCAGCCTTTTACAGCTGAAGGACAAAAATGAAACCCAGATCTGTGGAGGGTGGGAGTAATACCCCCCCCCCCCGGTGACATCATCAGGTTTCATACATAAAATGATGAGTAGAGACGGTACCTTGAGCAATGTGGTCTTGGTGGGATTCATTCTGGAGTTACACTCCACCTGCAGAGCACACAGACACACAGTGTACACTAGAATGTGACATCATTTACTGGCTGTTGTCATGGAAACAGGGCAGCCACTCACCACGACATCAACGGCAGGCGACGAGTCTCCGACGACCAGCAGAGTGGGACACCTGAGAAACGAGCACGCCGAATAACGGGACGAGTCACATGACTGTCAGACATGTTAAAGGAGGTGAAAGAAGACGAAGACATACCTGACGGTGGTGGCTGTGTTCTCATTCAGACCAGAGACAGGACGCTCCATCTGCAGCTCGGTGCGACTAAAACACACACACACACACACACACACACACACACACACACACTGTAAGGCAGTGAAGTGGACACACTAAGCTGCTGCTGTAAAACACGGCAGCATCAGTGAGTCTGGGATTTTCTCACTTTGAAAGGAGCTCGGATCAGATGGAAGCAAAGATAAAACCAATGAAAATCTGAAGCTTTCTGAAGTGTCCTTCAGCCTGTTAGCACTCTGCACTGAAACTTGATGTGAATAATGATTTGCTCACACCTGTGAAGTGAAGATGTCTGTTCTGCCACCTGAGCTGTCAAAACACATGTGTCTTATTTCTAAAGATCAGCACAGCTCTTATTTCCAGCTCCCATCAGCTGTCACTGATGATGATTACAGGGGCTTGAAAGCAAAGCTGTCAGTGTGCGCTCCGCAGCCTGCTCTCTGTTAAACACTGTTTCTCAGATAATTACGTAGCGCTTTGTTGTCCTGAAAGATGCAATTAATCCAAACAACATCAGTGTTTGGATCAGGGTGCTTCTGAAAAATGAAGCATCACTTTAGCTTCAGATCGAGCTCTGAAGCAGGAAACTTCCAGGTTTCCACCAGATAAACCGACAGCTGTGGAGGATGATTTGAGGTGATTTAACTGGCAGGATTAATGTGGTAAAGACAATAAAACAGAGTTCATTTCTTCTCCCACTTCCAGCATAAAGACAAAGTAGTGTGTAGCAGGAGAGCGCTAACCTTGATTAGTGGAAGGAAATCAGCTCAACAGGTAAAATATTATTACATAATGAAGTCTGGTTGTTTGTACTGTTTTTTTACTGTTTCAAACGATAATCCAACATTAGCTGTAAGTAACACACGTAGCTGAGGTAGAAGGTTGTCTGATGGTGCTGTATTAGATCTTCTTTAGGCTCTTTAAGTATTAAGCTGTGAAGGAAGACAAAATATTCCTCTCCCACTTCCTTCATATCTGTCCATCAACACATATCAGTGGCATTCATATAAATTCTGTTTTTACTTCTATTTGCATTTATTCATCACATCCACTTCCTTTTCCCCACAGAGCCACAGTGTTCAGTGTCCTACCTGCTGTAGCTGTTGTAGAACATGGCCAGGTTGTCCTGCGGTATATCCTGAGAGATGTGGAGTCGATACGTCTGGATTATTTCCTTGTTCTCTGTTAACTCGTCCTAAACACACACACACACACACACACACACACACACACACACACCCACCCACACACACACACACACACAGGTTTCAGTGGTGGTTAACCACAGCTTAGAGTCATACAGAACGAGCCTGCAGTGCCTTCTGTCCTCACAGTGCTGAAGTGATGCCCCATGATGATGTCCACCAGGTTGCTTGTCCAGCCGCTCAGCTGCAGGAGACAAAGAAAAGGTCTTATGATCCTCAGAACCTAAAGACCAACAGACAAACTGATTCTTGGTGTTCGGCTGACAGTTTAATAGATACTGTCTCTGTTCACACACAGTGACTAACTGCCAGGATCCTTACTAACTGTAAGGACAGTTGAACTCTGGAGCTTGCAGACTGACCTGAGCTCGTTCAGAGCTCGCCTGCAGTTGTGTCTTTCTGGTCCGTGTATTCTCACTCACTCGACATGCTCTCTGCGGTTTAGACGAGGATGCTGCCTGAGCACAGCTGAACCTCTCACTGTGCATCCATCAAATAATTACCGCTCAGATATCACACAGACTTTTTGTAGCAAAAAACCACCTTAATAATAATTTTCTCAAAACTGAGGATGGTGATAGCCTTCTGTGCATCGTGTTGGTAAATATTATATGGCACAAGCCTGCTTTCAGTTGCTGCTGGCTCTGCAAGCCACTTCCACTGCAGCTCCTCGATTTCATGCTTTGCATCCTCTCACTTTTTTCTGTGTGGGTCTTACTACTGCGCTCTCTTCCTTTTGGCTTTACATGCATGCACATGGAAAAGTGGTGGTGAGAACATTTCTTTCCAACCATTAACAACAAGAAAGTATCTGAAGTTGACTTTTAGTTCAATAAAATTAACAAACTTCTTCTTTGTTTACTTTCTTCTTCTTCAAAAGATGCAAACTTGAAAAAAAATCCTACATATTCATCTTATCCTGACTCCACATTTCTCCACCTGCAGATGTTTGAGAACAGCTGGAGTCGGTATCCAGAGTTTGTGTGTGTGTGTGTGTTCCTGTCTAGCTATCTTTGTGAGGACCGAAATCTGCATTCTACTATACTTGTGAGAACCAACAGTCACTTGTGAGGACACACTCACCGGTCCTCACAAGTTTGAAGGCCTTTTTGAGGCTCAAAATGTGGTTTTAGCGTCAGGGTTAGGGTTAGGCATTCATTTTTGATGGTTAGGGTTAGGGGCTAGGGAAAGCATTATGTCAATGAAGGTCCTCACTACAATAGTTGAACGGGCTTGTGTGTGTGTGTGTGTGTGTGTGTGTGTGTGTGTGTGTGTGTGTGTGTGTGTGTGTGTGTGTGTGTGTGTTACCTTGGAGGCAGCCCAGTCGATCCAACCCTTGGCACACGGGTCAACGTTAATCAGAACTAAACCCTCCACTAAACTGGGCTCATTCAGCTGAAACACGACAACAACCGTCATCAGTTACATCATCATCATCATCATCATCCTCCTTGCCGTCCCTCCTGCTCAGTCCTGTTTGCTACTTACTGCCAGTTTGGTGAGGATGTATGCTCCGGCTCCAACGCCGATACCTATCACGCTCTTTATGCTGATGATGTCACACAGATACACATTAGGGTATGCTGTCTGTCTGAAAATTACCCATCATGCACTTGACTGAACAGAGGACAGCAGACTTACTGAAGCTGGGTCATGACAGACGGCAGCATCTCAGCCAGCTCATCCATGGTGGGATACTGGTACCTACACACACAGTCATGTTCACATCACACTGACTCAGGGACTCACATCTGTGTGTCAACAAAGTCTTCGTTTGTGTAGGACGGGACTTTTGAGAGACGGGGAACCTCGGGGAGAAGCTTGTAAAGAAGACGGCACTGCCACTAACTTCTATAAATAACTGACGCCTGGAGAATAGTTGAGTGGGTTATTATTTTGTCAAGACAGAGACCGGCGTGGGCGGTTTGTGTGTCATTTTACTTCCAGAAGATGTAAACCAACATTTTAAGCGCTGTTAGAAAATCATCTCCAAAGTTTCTTTGTTAGATTTAGTCAGCTGCTGTTTGCTTTGTAGGTCATTATTTGTTGTTACTACTACTATATCGGTTTGGATGAATTATTATAAATTATTTTCAACATTTACTTTGTGTAATGTACACTCACTACATAATATAAAGTCATTATAATCGCCTGAAAACAAGAGAAAACAAAGTTCTTGCTGAAATTAAAGAACTGGCATTTATCACAGGCCACATTAACCCTTTCACACAGTCAGTCCTGCAGCACTTTGTTCTACGGCTTCTACCCATCATGCACACACACTGATGGATGCATCAGGAACGTGGGGCTCAGCATCCTGCCCCATCCAAACCTGCTTTAACTGCAACCAGCAGATGGTTAAAGCAGTGTAGCGATCATAATATCCAGTGCTGTGAAAATCATTCTTATCAGATGTAATCGTATTCATAACAACAAACTGCTTCTGCTGTCACAGTGTACAGCCGCTGTGGGTGGATTGTCCGAGCTGTGTTTCCACACACCAGCAGAAGCTGCTACTCCACAGCTGAAGGTGGGAACAATCACTGTCTGACACCGTCTGTCTCTCTGCTTTATTATTTACAAATCTGAGTGGAAAATTAGAAAAGAAGCATATTCTACACAATAGCTCTGCATAGATTTAGGATCCAGTGTTAATGTGACACTTACTAATCTAACCGATCACTGTAACTGTGACTGTGTGTAAAGAAAGAGTGTTCTTCCTAAGCTGGTGCAGGTTTCTCTGAGAGCTCCTGTTTCTGTTAACAAGTCAAAATGCTGCAAATATCCAGGACACTTCAGGTTAAATAAGGGTTTTTAAAGAAAGCAGCAAGCATTCCTGAAGTATGTTGTAGCAACATTATAACTGTTTTTATTAAATATAGTCATTTTCTTCTGAGTTTGCAGAATCTGTTTTTGGATAAACTTAAAGTCTTTGAGGTTTAGACTAAGATTTGAACTCCAGAAAGTTTTATTGCACAGTAACGACATAAAACCAACTTAAGGAAAGTAGCTCTGATATTCTGGATTCAAACAAATCTGATGCATTTTCTCATTTCAAAATAAAAATCAAGTCAATGACTAACATCAGCTCTGACAATAACCAGAGTCCTCACAATCCTCCGAAAAACAGCCTCACAGAAACACAGCAGCTGTTTAATGGGGACAGTTTTGTGTTAACAACAGATCAGCCACAAGAAAACACTGGTTAGTGTTACACCATGGAAAAGGTGTGTGTGTGTGTGTGTGTGTGTGTGTGTGTGTGTGTGTGTGTGTGTGTGTGTTTTTACCCTGTAGGGAATATGGGAGCGTTCTCCTGCTGTCCCGGAGCATCAACATGCAAAACTGAGAAGTGCTGCGTCACTTCCTGCATGTCTTCATAGTTAAAGAGACTGTTGAAACATGACTTATCTACACACACACAAAGACACACACACACACACACACACACACACACACACACACACACACACACACACAAAGAAAACAATGTGTTGTGTTTTTGTTGTCACATAATTCGTCGCTTCATTAACCGTGTCCATGTTTTACTCACGGTTGAGTCCGATGTCGTGGTAGGTGAGGATCGTGGGCCGGTTGCCCTTAGCGGCCCCCCTCATGGTGACGTGCAGCACGCCGTGGGCCGTCTCCACATCGTGCTCCTGAGTAGCATCGCGAACAACACACAAACCCCGCCCTGTCAGCACCGACAACAAACATGCACTGCAGCACGAGCCCTGAGGGCCGGCTCATTAAGCTGTGTTCATGCTGTAATGTAAATAACACTGGAGGGGGGGGGTGTCTAATCTCTGGAGTCATTTTAAAACAGTAACCAAGTGTCAACAGCTCTGAACAGGTCATTCATGTTTATGTGATCAGAAATCAGGCCACATGAACGCGTCGTAGTTTTGTTTAAAAAGCCGAACGACGCCGTGCGAAGCTGCAGCGCGGCGACTCTCAGCCTGTCACAGGCTGTGTAGGAAATCATCCATATTCATCTGGTAACAGATGGAAACACAGACAGGCGCGCAGACCCGTGAATGGATTCATGGGTGCTGTAATCTCATTACTGACTCATGGAAACACCTGACAGATCCCATTAATGGATCTGAAGCTCATACTTACTCACGTGCACACACGGCACGCACAGTTTTACATGTTTGGATCTGCGGCGCATTGAGAGCATTTGTATGCTTTACACAAAGCACAGAGTCAATTCAGTATCGTGTCTGAAGCAGGTCGTTTCTGCTGCGTGCTTCATGTGAGAGGAAAACTGTGGAAAAGATCCCAGGCCGACTCTTCTGAAACTTCCTGTGTGAAACCAGGCCGAGTAAAATAAGCCTGTGTGAGGTTCAGCGCACGTAAACACGAGGATGCTTGAAAAGTCACAGTTTCTTTGATGAGTCTCATTTCTGCAAGTGAGCACAGCAACAAGACACGTGCTTCAACGTGAGGACTGGAAATAAATTAGGGTGATGATGTGAATCAGAGGACTGGCTTCGTGCAGACCTTTATTCAGGCGTGCGGTCAGACGGGCTCGGGTCCTCTGATGTGGAAAACAAGTGGAGGGAAGCTCCAAGCTTGTTTTAAAACAGGCGATTTACACCAAAGTGCTTTAGCTAAAGTGTTCTGTTACAGCTGTTCCTGACTCTGGGGAAACAGTACATCTTAAAAGAATAAGATAACACAATATTAAAACATATTATGAAGTCTGTATACTGAACTGAACTCAAAAATTAGTTTTCAAAGTTTTCCAATGCAACGGTTGAGTCTCTGTTTTGACAATAAAAGCACCCGCTCAGCACGCTTTTACTCAAGTGGACCTCACACGGTCCTGAGGTCCACTTCGGCGACCTCAGGACCGTGTGAGGCAGGATCAGAATTAGTGGTCTCAATGCTGTTACTCATGCAGTACCATCAGGGCAGTGACAGTGAGCCCAAACACGCATCCACAGTCATGAAGAACAGTCCTCAGACACAATAAGCACGTCTGAACTGGCAGAAACACAGCGCTGCACATACACGGACGTGTTGTAAGTAACATTTTAACGGATTAATATCACAGCATGTAAAGGCAGCCGACTCCCCTCCAGCTAACTTGAGGCAGCTAAAAGCAGAGAGCAGGCTACGAAGCAAACTGGCTCAGCAGCTGTAAGGTATCAGCTGGTGAAGCGTGACTCCAGAGGAGCTAATGAGCAGCTGACCGGCTAACTCACCACCCCAACTTCTAAAGAACAGAAGATCTGGTGCAGATCCAGAGAGTCAGACATCCTGACAGAGGACAGGAGGAAGAGAAAAGGTTTCAGAAAGATGGAGGTCAGCCGTGCTGACGTCCTTCGGCCTTCTGCTGAGTGAACACAGAGACGGGAAGCGGGGGTGGTATGATTGGATCAAGAGACATAATCCATGTGGTCATTGGCTGAGAAGTGGAAGGTCTTAAAGTCTAAATAGTCGAACCTGCCTTCTCTCTATCTGCAGCCTCCTTCAGCTTCAGGTACTTTATTTCTACCTGCAGGAGGTTTGACGAGAGCTCCCTCCACTCACACAGACGACACAGACGTACTCCAGGTGCAGCTGTCAGCTCAACAGGTGGATTTAACACCATTACCCAGAAATCAGTGGATTTATCCACCCGGCTGTGTTTTTAAGAAAAGCTCAGATTTTAAGTCTGTATCACCAGAAAGGAAGCAGACTCAGAGCTGCTCACTCTGAGTGAACCACCTGAGACCTTTGTGGAACTTTTTAATTAAACTTCATCTCCTGCTCTTGAAACTGACTAATTTAAAAGTCTGCTGAGAATTTACTGTCCTGATTAATCTTCAGTCCTCTAATAGAACAAACAGACACCTGAGTCTGGACCTGTGGACCGTGCTGTTGTGCTGATTTGGGAAATTCTAGGATTTTTTTCTCCAGATGTTGTGGAGCACTATCTAGCAGGTATCTGTGTCTGTGTGACGCACCTGTACAGTTTATGGGTGCAGGCTGATAACTTAGCTAGCTAGAATTAGCTAATAACTTAGCACTGTGCCCACTTGACTAATTCTGATCTACAGCAAAAATACCCAGTCTGTAACCAGTGGGTGATATGAAATACACTGAATGTCATCTACTGTATTATTGGCGATTTTATTTTTAAATAAAATTGTGAGGAAAATGTGGATTTCCCTGACACGACCACAGCTGGGGAACAAACAGTCCGAGCAGCAGCTCATTGCTCTACATTTACCCCATCGCTGTGATCAGAGTCACTGATGCAGACTGACCTGCTGTGATGTTAATATGACGGGTGCAGAGGATCGATCCATGTGCAGGCCCGCTGACTTCAGCCTCATGTCTCTGCACAGTTCTCCTCAAATATGACTGACTGGGAAACTTTCCATCCATACAGTTAAACTCTGCTTGTTTGTCGTTTTTTTGGCCCAGCCTTTGTTTTTATTACAAGGCAGGAAGAATGCATAGTGCATTATCACATCAGCTGACATCATGCATGTCATCTCAGGATCGATCCAAGCAGGTTTAGAAGACCCTAAACTCACACTGAGGTTGGACCAGAGGGCCACAGCTAAATCAGCTGAGAAAGTCCAAAAGCTGAACAGCCCCCTTCACAGTCAAACCTTCAGATTAAAACACAAGAACTAGATCAGAGTGAGGGTGAAATAAACACTCCAAAAAGAAGAAAACCTCCAGTTCTGGACAGTTAGAGTGCCAAACAGTTTCACAGTTTCTATGGGAAAAGTGTGCCGAAGCAGCCCAAACACATACCACAGCTGGGTGATGACACAAAAACAGGCTGCTCTGTAAAAGCTTCCACCCCCTCTGCTTCCACGCATGTAAAGGTGAACAAAAGGTCAATAAAACATGTGCCTTCATCAGCGCCGCTTCTAATAATAGCTGATATTGAACGTGACTGATCAATGTGGACTTGTTTCCTCCTAAATCGATTCTGCTCAACAACACACAGCAGCCTGCAAATAGCAAACACTGTTTGATGGGCCTGTAATTACACAATGATGAAGTATCTCTGAGGTTTTATCCACTTCTCTCACACCGAGTCACTTTCATTCTCAGCTACAGGTTATCAAATAAACTTGTACTGTTCACTCTAAGAATGAAAAAGAACACCCTGCTGGGGTCATTACTACAAAATCTCATGGATGGTGGCTACGTTACATCTCAGAAACAGTTAAATGTTGTCCATGAATACAATATGAACAGAATATCTGCTGATGAAGTGTCAGTCACTCACCTGACAATCAAAATCCTGGAGATTCCTCCCATTCTGAAGAGACAGAGACAAAATCTTCACTTTTTATGTCAATCGCAGTTTCCAGGAACTGAACACAAAGACGACTGTACCTCTGTATTTTATAATTCATGCGGAAATTAGTTGAAAAGCAGGAACAGAAAATCATTTTCCTCAGAAGCAGCTCAACAAAAGTTCACAGTTTACGTCCAAGTCCTGGAATCCAGGTCTGAGGGCACCCTGTAAGCCCCGCCCCCTCACCTGTCCTGTCAGCAGTGGTTTGATCTCAGTGAGCTGGACATCATGAAGCTCCTCCATCATAGGACAATCCACCTGATAAAGCACACAAACAGGAAGAGGAACAGTTTGTTTTACTGGAAGTTGTCGAGACTTCTAATAAATACATTAACAAATAAATACATATATAAATAAAAACAACGTTCCTGTTTGCTTTTTGGGGGGTGGTCAGAAGCATAAGAGGAAGCAAAAGTAAGTAAATAAAAAACAGCTGACACTGTTTCACATCCACAACAATTTAACTTTGAAACAAACAAATAAGAAGAACTGTGTAGGAAGTAAAACTTGACTCATGTTACTAGTTTATTAGCCTTTAAAAACACAGCGTTCACTACAGCTAAGCATTCTGATTCCTGTGCTGCAGGAAGGAAACCACACAGCCTCAGAACTGAAGCTGCTGGGCGTACGTGGCACATCAAGATGCTAATGTTTAATCCAATTTTATCCATGCATCTGTCTTAAAGCTCCTCAGGCCTGAACGTGGCAGCTCTGTAGTTTACCTGTAACCCTTCGGGCCAACTTTAGCTGCACAAAAAGATGAAACTTTCATATCCAGCTTTGAAACTAGACTCAAAGAAACAGCCCGCTGTGCCAAAGCTTTGACCCCTTTGTTCCCCGTCTGCGACTGCATATCTTTGTTGGCAGCTTCTCTCACTGGAGAAGTGCCCAGTTTCTCAACTAGCTTGGGAATTCTCTTCAGCATCAACTTTCATTTTTGCTGCACTTTCTGTTGGCTGTGCCCGTCTCTTTAGTTTGCCCCGCGTGGACTGCAGGACTACAGCTACAACTCCAATAAGAAACTTCGGACATGCATGTTTTTAAGATAAAGATTTACTAAGAGCTGAATTTTGTTTCAGTTGGTACATCTGAGCTAAATGAGCACACAACATGTTAGAACAGACTCACAAAAGTACAAAACATTTAAAGAATTTCAAAGTTTTAATTCAGTGGATTTTATAAATGAGTGCTGGCATTAAAGTTTATCATCCAGCAGCTGTGAAGATCTCACAGGTGTGACTGTCACAAATATTTAACGATGACAACGATGACAACTTGCTTTAATACAGACAATTTCATTTTTGTGAATGTGTTTCCATGACGTGTGGAACAGATATGTTTCATCATGTAATAAAACAGTTGTAAGAATATTGTTTTCTTCTTTTTTTTAGGTCTTATTTATGACACAATTATCTCATTTATTTTCAAATTAACTTGGTTCATTTTAATGGAATTAAAAATAAAGTTTTCATGACTATTTTAAAAACAATATTTTAAATGAAATACCTAATACCAGTGGAAGTATATACCTAGTATCAGTGGAAGAAGCACTTCCTCACCCATCTAAGTGAGCTCCTCAGTCCCAGCCAACAGCAGTACAGTTGTCCACTGACCAACAATGGGCCGTGAGCTCATACAAAGTAATATAGCATACATGGTTATGTGCCAAAATCAACACCGCAAATCATATATTGGGTAAACCAAACAACCAAATTAGAGAACAGCAGAACACAGAAATCATCAGGCTGGGACTCGCCAGTCAATTTACACCTGCAAGCCAGTGAGCACTCTTTCAGTGATGAGGATGTGCACATCCTTGACACAGAGGAACGCTGGTTTAAACAGGGAGTCAAGGATGACGCTTACGTGAAAAGGAAAAAAAACATCTCTGAAATGAGGAGGAGGCCTTAGAGTACATCTTTCACCATCTTAGCAATGTAGGATTGTTAATATGCAATCCTACATTGCTAGTAAATAATGCTAGTTCTGCACTGTTTGTTGGGGAAACCTGCAGTCGGCTCAGAGTGCAGAGGTCACCCGGACAAGCGACGAAACACCCCTCCCACGCAAAATCACACATCCAGATGAATGGAATCAACTTTCACTAATACCAGAAAATGTCATGGTGGGAATTAATTTGATTTCCATTGGACCAACATTCCATTATTTAAGTAACAGTGTATATTAAGAGTTACACACTAAACATGATCATAGCACAAAAACAGCATTATTGAAGGCAATGGATGATCTTCACATGGCCTCTGACGGTGGACATGTCGTGTTTGTTCTGCTAGATCTCAGTGCAGCATTCAATACTACTGATCATAACATTTTATTACAGAGACTGGGACACTTATATTTAATACTTGATATTAAAGGAAATGCACTGTGCTGGTTGAAATTATATCTATCTTATACACTCCAATTTACGCATAAAAAAAAATCAGAAGTCTTGGTCATGGAGTTCCACAGGGTTGTGTGCTAGGACCGATACTTTTTATGTTATACATGTCCCCTTTATGTAATTTATAAAACACCGTTTACATTTTCATTGCTGTCCAGATGACACCAAATTATATTTATGAAGCCTGATATCCCAAATGAGTTAAACTATAGGCTACTTTAGGGATGATGTCTTGTCATTTTTTTCTTATAAATTCAGACAAAGCTGAGGTTGTTGTACTGAAATCTAAGAAACATGGGGTCTTTTGTGTGTGTGTGCGTGTGTGTGTTGTGAGACTATTTCGAGTAACTTACTTTAGAGGAACAATAAACCCCACCTCTGTCTTTTACATTTAAACTTTAGTCTTAGTGTCCAAAACTTTAACACATGATTCAACATGTTTGCAGTTGACAGTCTGCACAAGAAACACTCCGACATGCAAATGCTGTGACTGGATCTTCATGTAAAGGTCAGGCTGTTACACCCTGCATTGCTGCATGCCACCATTTGCATCTGTTCAAATATTTCCTCTATGAGCCTGTTAGGCACATCAGCTGAATGATGGGTGAGTTATAAACACATTTATTATAAATACTCACTCTGCAGTCTGACTGTGACATGAAAAAGACAGAGTCAGATAAGAAGTGTGTAATTATACATTTTAAGTACAGACGGTTGTTTTGAAGAGGTTGTTCGGACCAGTTCTGCTGATATTAATAATGTTAATTTCAATGTAACCCAGTCTGTGCGTCTCTCTCACAGTCTACCTGTGGGGCATTTCCACCTGTGTAATCCAACTGTGTGAATCTAATGGAAACAGTGATCTCTGGCTGGAAGTAAGCCATCCTCCTGTTTGTGTGTGTGTGTGTGTGTGTGTGTGTGTGTGTGTGTGTGTGTGTGTGTGTGTGTGTGTGTGTGTGTGTGTGTGTGTGTGTGTGGGCAGACAGCTTGGGTAACAGTGTTTCAGCAGAGTGGTTTGGATGGATGTTGAGCTTCCTTGTGGGCACTTTGGCTCCGACCCAGACACACAATCCGCGTGCGAGTCAGATGGAGCTCAAACTGAAAACAAAACGAGATCAATCCCAAATCCAAACATGAACGGTACAGAAATTAAACTGATCTTTTTTACAACTAAATTTTACTCTTATTATGCGGCCCTGAGGTGAAATTGGAAACAGATTTATGCATCTTCTAAAAGAAAATGTCTTCTCAGGACCGGGGATCAGAGACCAGGGACGACAACTGTTTCTATGCAGTGGTTGAAGCTCCCTTTGAACATTTGCAGCAACCTGATGTGAGAAACGGGGCGAATCCAAAAACTACACCTCACAGCAGACAGGCTGCAGTTTTTATTTTAACTACCATTCTGGGGAAAAACAAAGACATTACCTATTATATCGAAGTTATATCAAAGTCCAACAAGAGCTTGAATTCAGTGCAAACTTAAAATTCAAAATTAGTGTAAAAATCCATCTGATTTCAACATGATTTATTTCAAATGTGGGTCATCACAGCACACTCCTGGAGTTCATTTGGCTGAGAATGATGGGCCTCGCATATAAAAGCCAGTATGTGATGAGCTGGGAGTCAGAATCTGGGTTTGTGTCCACCCCAGGCTCTTTGCTGCATCCACAGTCTGCAACAAAACCGATGACCTGATGGTCCAGGCCCAATAAAGCTGACTGGCCAGCCATTGGTCTGTTCCTGCCATTGATGCTGTTTCCAATCATCAAACAGACTGTAACAACCCTGACTAACCAACAGTTTTTCTTTCCTGATGGTATCTCAGTGTCGTATTAAAGGCAGCGTGAGGTGACTGAAACACAGAGGCTGTTATTAGTGGTGTGTGAAACACAAATGAAGGTGTCTGTGGCGACAGTTTCATTCACGTGTGTCTAAAAATGGAGTGCAGACTGTAAAATGTGTTTCGCAGCACACCTGTGACTAAAACAGCAGCACAGATGGTGCTGTGGTAGTTTATGGTGGAGCTGATGCCTCTTCTCTCACAGCAAGTAGCAATGAGGCGGAGCCACGACCGAGACAGCGAGCCCAGGTGGGGTGAAAGAAAAGGACTCAAAGCGACAGCAGCACCACTCGTCACTGTGATTAAAACCTTATTAAGAGTAGGGCTGCTCAATTAATTGAATTTTAATCTAAATTATGATCTGGGCTGTCAACGATCATTAAAAACGACTGAGTCGATTATTAGCACCTCCCTCGTGCTTTACTCTCGCGCTGCTCCGTGTGGTAAATCGAGCGCACCTCTCTGCGATTCGAACACGCATCACAACAATTAAGAGGACCGAGGGAAGCTCGGAAAGCTAAGCAGAAGTTATTTGGAGAGGAGAGGATAATGGCTGCTGAAGAGAGAATGCTGTTGGTTGAAAAGAGGTCAAACGACTTCAGTGGTGTGGAAACATTATCAAGTAGACATAGTGTGTAAACTTTGCTACAGTGTCGTAGCTGCACCACAGAGCAACACTACAAATTTATTCAAACATTTGAAGACCGCTCACAAAGTGACACACGATCAAACAATGAAGGAGCAGCAACTTTAGTCGACATACCTCAATGTCAGTTTGATGCAATTGTGCATTGTGTGGCTACACAGCTTGCCTTGATGTTTGGTTATTTGTATGCATAAATATTGTGCAGTATTTTGAAGTTCACTAAACATAGATGTTTACATTTTTCATTTATTTTTTTATATTGCAAACATTTGCACTGTTATCAGTATTTGCACACTATTTTATATTATTTTTTGACAATCTTTAAAGCCATTATTCAATACATTGTTATTGTTAAATAAATATCGTCAAATAATCGAGATCTCAATTTCAGTGAAAATAATCGTGATTATCATTTTTGCCATAATCGAGCAGCCCTAATTAAGAGTCCTTTAATAAACCATGTGATCAACTCAAATATGAAGAAGTGACTTTTCGAGCTGCTCCTGTCTACCACAGGTTTGTTTAACACAGCAACAAAGAACAGGTTAAATAAGTTTACGCTAAATTTTGCTCTCCTCTCAGTTTCTAGCAGCGATGCCTGCAGCTGAGCACTGCCACTCCTACATTAAAGCTCAAGGTACCAGCAGTACATCCTGTAATAGAAATGAGCTTTTCAAGCCTCCCAGATTGATGGCCCTTAATATAAAGACTTGTTTCGGACTTTACGTTCCCCAATTTTGCTTTAAGTTATAAAGTTATTTTGTTATTTAAATATTTAAATAATGATCCTTATTGCTGTTTTAGAGGAGCGGTGCTTCAAAGGATAGTTGCAGATTTCTGTCAGAATCTGCAGATTATACAGTACAAATAAAATGTTCACGTTGTCTTCCCAACAGTTTCACTGGATGGCCAGGAAGCTTTCGCGATGTCTTCTCCGGCGCTGATAATTGGCGTCTGTCTTGTGTCAATGACGTAAAAGACGGATTTAATGCGACATGACCGTTCAGACAGCAGTCGCTTTCTAAAACATCGGCTATGTATCGGATTCAGTACCACATACGAAAGTGACCCAGATCGGATTTGTGCTGTTCACACTGTCATACCATGATTGGATATGGGTCGCATAGGGTCAAAAAAGTCAGATTTGATTCGCTTTTGCATGCAGTGTGAACGTCGCCTTAGTCACTCCACTCTTTGCTCATGTGTCTTTTTTCATTAAAGGCTCCTAAGGCCCAAACAAACCAGGCAGGTATTGTTTGTGAGTGGATTTCTGTTTGGTCGATTCATGAGTGGATCACTCAGCCTGAGGACACGTCTGCCAACAGAACGACTGTTTACATGACACCATGTCCATGTTTACGTGTGGTCCAGGCAGCAACGAGGGCTGCTCTGTTTATAAAACAGAGATATAGTGACTACATGTGTAAACATACAAGTGGGATACTCCACAAACCCGATCTCACTGACAGAAGAGCACACATACAAACACACCTGCAGGAACACCTGCAGAAGGTCGTCACGTACAGATGACAGGCCGACCAAAGGGAAGATTTTAAGGACCAAAATGATCAGTTGGCCCTTCTCCTTGTTCTTTTGCTTGTAATCTCACAGAGTCTGAGCGGTCCTGGTGCCTCTGGTCCTGATCCAGCTCTCCTGCTGAGGCCCGCTAACGTCCCTCCTCTTCCTCATGTAGTGTTTGCACCGCTGGTTCTTCCTGGTTCGCACCACACATCAAAAAGCTCAGTTTACCTCCTCTCTTCCTCCTTGCTGTTATTCAGGACTGCTGATTAGTCACAAGGTCATAATTCCCATCATTCAACAAGTTACTATTATAAATATGTAATGATAATAATAATAATGATAAACATTTATAATTATATATAATTATGATATATAAACTGTTATTTCTTTAACATAGACTGTACACTGCAGTTTCTCGACTTCATCTGTTTCTTTTTGGTTCCTGTGAAGCTCCTCCAATCCCTGAAAAAAATGCTCCATAAATAAAGAAGATCCACATTTTTGTTTTTATAATCCTTCCAGGTGGAACGAATGAACAGCAATGGCCAAAAGTTTTGTGGCACAGGGGCACAAATTTTGTGTTTCATTTATTCGCAGCTTCAGTTTTTATTTCTCTCATTAGTGCTGGGCGATATGGAAAAAATATTTATCACGATATGAATTATTTTATATCACGATAACGATATATATCACGATATACCACCTGACCTGTGGTCATCTGGAAAGTATGCAGTCTTTAAACAGCGAGGGTGAGGGTGCAGTCTTTGTTTTGAGTTACTGTAAAGCATGTCGCAAATCCGGGTGCACGTAAAGCAGCACCATGTTGCAAAACAACAAGACAGAATTTCTTTGTGAAAAATGTCATTTTTTTTATACTTTATTTTCTCTTGCATAAAGTTAAGAGTATGTAAAGTGAGAAGACAACACTAATATATTTGCACAGGCTATTTAACCCTTTAAGACCATAGAACCAAGTCCACCAGAGCTTATCTTAAAATTTATTTATTTTGAGTGTCTTCATAGTTTTATTTTTGAGATACACAAATTTTTATATACTACAGGAAAAATGAAAATAAATAAATGCAAATTTGCAAAAACACAGCATGTGCATCAAAATAAACGATTTACAACAGTGTAATTTGACTTCTAAGCATCCCAGAAACGATACAGAAGAACATAAAGTCAAACATGACTTTTAAAAACACCAACATAGGCTTTGAAGCTTAAAAAACTACATTTTCCGCGAAAATGACGTCACTTCCGGTTTCGGACATGTAATGGCGGACATGCGATAGTTCGCGCTGACTTATATTCCAACGTAGGAAGTGTTATGAACAGATGGTCGGATCGGCAAAGCCTGTTTGCAAGTCTGGAATATTATGTTTTGTTGCTGGAAGTGCTTTTATGCAATTTTTGCAAAGCTATATGTGGAAGGAAACCGTGACCTTGGGCAAGCTAATGGAATAAGATGTAAGTACAACTCCTCCGGTTTCATATGCAAAAAAAACATTATTGCGCTACCTTACATGGTTACAGTTCTACAGGGATTTAAAAATAGTTAGGGAAAACGGAGTTTGCCTGCTCCGACCGGTTTTAAAGGGTTAATGATATATTTTATGTAATAATTTGTAAAATTCGGGTTAGAAACGATAGAAGACAAATGGCACGATAGAAACTTTTCTATCGTCCACACGATATATATCGTCATATCGCCCAGCACTATCTCTCATTATTATTTTTTACATGTTTCTGTGATATAATGACTGTAGATGCTTATATCAGCTTCTGGAGATCCATCCCTGCCTCCCAGTCTGTGGGCTTCTGCTTGTCCACATGCTTTTTAAGGATTGACCAACTAAATACGTTCTAAAAGACCAATTCCAATTCCCAATGACCCAGGAGATATATGGTGATTTTATTATTATATTATTACTATTATTAGACTGCGAAACTGATAAGAAAGCTGTGAGACTAACACAGTTGTCCTTAAAGTCATTGTATATTCGCTCTTTTAGTGCGTTTCTGTAGCTCTTCATCTACAGATTTCTACATGGTCTCATTCTACACATTAATATCGGTGATTCTTGTAGGGTTTATGAAAATGCTGTTGAAACACATTTTTAATAGCCAAAAATCTCAGGAATCCGCACAGACATTTGTTATGTCAGATAACCAGTGTTGGGACTAACGCTTTATTAAGTAACGCGTTACAGTAACTACGTTATTATTGTGGTAACGAGCACGGTAACTAGTTATTATGCCAAAACCAGGAACGTGTTACTCGTTACTGGGATTTAGATAGGCTCGTTACTCGTTACTTCGTGTGGTGGATATCGCGGAGCTTCCACAGATTCAATAACATTAGCAAGTGGTGGAGGCCAGCAGGTGGATGAAGGAAAAGGGAGGCAAGAGGAGAGACCCGAAGCGGCCGCCGGTCCGCGTGTCAGGTGAACTGAACTTCAGGTAAGAAGTTATGACCTGCAGTCTATCTGGGTCAGATATAAACCAAGTTTAGGTGGAGTTTATTTTCGGTATGCTGACATTTTCGTACTGCGTGCTAGCTAGCTAGCATGACGGAGTTTCTATACAGCTGGGTGGGTGCTATGTTACTGATGTTGAACTTTATTTTGTTCATACGGTTAATTATTACAGTTGCCAACCGTCCAGTAAAAAACAGAATCGTCTGGTATTCAGAGAAAATATTACGCGTTTCGTACTGAGGTGAAAAGGAACACAGTTTGTCCCGGACTTCAGCTACAATGAAAAGACACAAAGCTGAAGCTGCACAGCTGCCTCTTCTTCTCTCATTCATCTCCTCTCTGTTTCTACTTCAATCACGAAACTGATCAATGATCAGCTGATCGGCTTTTCTCTGTCGTTTGTTTATCGCCCTTTTGCGCCAGAAAGAGGAAACCAGTGGATGTCGCGTTAAACAACAGCAGCACGTTTAAGCTTGATCAGCTGTTGTTAGAATTTATTTAATATTAATTTCTAGTATCAGCTGATGTTTGCTGGAGCCACAGCTGTAAAGCTGCTGGTCATGATATCGGTTTGGTTATCTGGTGAGAGGAAACATGCAGATGAAACCAGGAGATGTCCTTACTGAATCATCAGAGCTGAACAGGTGATGGAGAAACAGGTTTACCTTTTAGGTGACATGAATGAGTTGAAGGAAGTTATGAACTGTTTCTGAGAGACAAATAACACCAGGATCCTTTTCTAAGTAGCTGACAGCTGGTAACTGTGCAGGGGCGGGTCTAGCAAAGTGTTGCCAGGGGCCAGGTAGGGCATTAACAGGGAAAGGGGGCACAAGGAAATACTTTTCTTTATTATTCTCATTTAAAATGTCTCGCTTTAAAAAAATAATTATCTGAGTCTTACAACAAACAATTGATAGATTGATACATATATACCATCAGAACAGTGTACATCACTGTCACAACAGTGTTTATTTTCATTTTAAAAGGCTTTATGATTTTTCCTATAATGGTGGGCGGTCTCTAGTCAAAATGCCCGGGACTATTTTTTTTGTCCCAGTCCAGCTCTGTATGCAGCTCATCTGCAGTCTGGTGTTACCTACATCTTCCTATTCAGAAGGCAGAATTTCCATGTTCTGAGTACAATCAAAAGCACCACGACTGCAGTTTTTGTGTTGGATGTAAAAGCAGGCTAGAATCATGGCGGCGGTCAACGACGGTCCAGGCGTGGGATTTCTCTAGTGGAAATGTGCACATTATTTTTCCTTTCTATTGGTAGGTGGCACAGTGCACTTGTGGCAAGTAAGCAAGCTAGAAGACTGGCAGTCTGGCTGGGTATCCAGTTACAGAAGCAACACATTAACAAGAGAATTCTGAGTAAAACCAAAGTTACTTTCCCTAGTAACTAGTTACTTTGAAAGTAACGAGTAACTTGAAGTAACTGAGTTACTTTTTTAGAGAAGTAACTAGTAATGTAACTAAGTTACTAATTTAAAGTAACTTACCCAACACTGCAGATAACACAGACCCTCTGCCTTAACTGTATATGGAACAGTCCCATTTTAAGCCAGGAACCTCAATAAAGAAATCAATAAAATTGATTGATTATGTCCAGACTATAAACAAATGGACTGAACTGCAGCTTTATATCAGAAGGGGCTGAAAACGAGCTGATAAAATCAAAGGTAAATGATCAGGACGTGCTGCACTAGTAAAAGTGAGGAGGCTGACATCATGAGCGGATTTATTTAAGCCCAGCTCTATAAACAAGCCTCATCACGACGTTCTCGTAAACGCCTCAAACAGCTACGCACCTGCCGACATCCATCCGACTAATTAACGGGCTGTAACAACAATAGATGCGAGGCTGGGCTGAACGGGATGTACCGAGGCTGTCCGCCCCCACACACACACGCACGCACACGCACACACACACACAGTGGCAGGAGTTATACTGTAGAGGATCTTTAACGTTTAACGTTAATGAGCGCGGATGCTAAGCCACAGACCGACCGTTGCTACGTTACCGACACACACCTGTTACCAAACACACCGCCGCCATGTAAGCTAGTTCTGCGAGCTAATAACCTCCACCACTAACTAGTAACAGTTAACACTGAAACTAGCCCGCTCATTTACCCGTTAACTGGTTAATTATCCTGAAGAGCAGTCATTAGTTCGTGCCGAGCCGAGTCGGACCAGACGCTACTCACCGTGTTTTGTTAGCTCCGGAATCTGCTCAGGTTACCGGGTTAATCCAGCCGCCTGTGACCGTTTCAACGTCAAAGACAGCCGTTAAGATCGATGTGGTCGCGAGGATCCTCTCTCACTGACTGAGCTCGCAGCCAGCAGCACGCGGACAGTCCGGGGCGGAGCTACGTCAGCGTAAACAACAGGTCACGAGATCAGCCGCCATATTCTCAACAGGTGTCAAAATTTTCTACGAGCACCAGAAGCTTTGTTTCTGATTTATATTTTATTTCATTATTTTATTTTTTTACTGGGAAACTTTATTTGTAGTTTTTAATTTGATTAAATTAGTAAATAATTTTTTCTTCTTCTTATTCTTAACTTTTAGCTTTATTTTTCTACTGAGAAACTTCTGAATTTATTTCCTGAGCGTTAAACTGGTGAGTAAGGATGCTTTGCTGTAAGTATAACACAGGGGGTTAAAAAATATTTACTAGAAATTGGCTTTTATTTGTATTTATGTGCTCTTTTTAGTACACCTGTACACCTGATTCAGTCCCTCGTAGAACCACATTTAGCAACAATAATTCTAAGTAATGGTTTTCTGTATGACTTTTTCAGTCTCGCACGTCGTTGTGGAGGAATCGTTGCTTCATTGAGACGGACAATCGTTCATGGACTCTGACTGGATCCCTGCAGCACCGATTCTTTCCTTTGTCATCTTTCTCATCTGTTTGCTGCTGTGCTTGAGATCATTGTCATGTTGCGTGACTTAATTTGATCTGAGCTTTAGCTGTGGGACAGATGGCCTCACATTTGACTCCAGAGTACTTTGGTATACAAGAGTTCATGCTCAATAACTGCAAGGTGCCCAAATCATCAACCGTGCATACAGTTGGTGTGAGGTGTTTGTACTGATGTGTTGTGTTTGGTTTACTCCACTCCTTGTTCTGTGCATTATATACAAACATCTGCATTTTGCTCTCATCTGTCTGAAGGACATTGTTCCAGAAGTCTTGTGGTTTGTTAAGATGCAGTAAATCTAAGTTGTGCTGCATGTTCTTTTTAGAGAGACAAGACTTTCTTCTGCAAATCTGCTAAATAAGCTGTACTTGTTTAGTCTTTTAATATTCAGTCTTTCAGTGGTCCTGTCCTGACCTTAAACATTTAAATGCGGCCTGTAGTTTCTGGATTGGAGCTGCTGGGATCTTTTATTTCTCTGAGCATTGTATGGTCTGACCTTGAGGGGAATTTGGTAGATTGTGGCACTGTGTTCACACACTGAATGCTCTTGAACAGCAACCTACCAAAACTTGTTTAATTCATAGAGGTGCTCCCAAATCCTGATAATCGGTTAATCAAACCAACTGACCTGCTTAACTTTTATGGAAGCATTAAGGGACTACTACATTTTTTACACACCTCTTGAGGAGTAAACAATGACACAGTGTAATATATCATGTGTTGTTCATTTAAGGTTGGATTTACCTCATTTCAAGTCCTGAAATAGACACAATGCTTTTATTATGTCCTGATATATTAAATGTTATTACTCAAAGAGTGTACTTTCTGTTTCATTGGAGAGACATTGGTTTGTTCTTCCTCTTACTGTAAATGTGTTAAAAAAAAAGAATTAAATATTTAATAAACCTTACAGGTGTGTGTAAACACCTGTAATGACTTTATGTTATATTACTATATATTTATGCCACACTATATTAACAAAAGTATTCGCTTGTCTGCCTTCACATACATATGAACTTGAGTGACATCCCAATTTTAATCCATAGGGTCAAATATAATGTCGGACCACCTTTTGCAGCTATAAGAGCTTCAACTCTTCTAAGGTTTTCCGCAGGTTTATTAGAATTTTTGAACATTCTTCCACAAGTGCAGTTGTGAGGTCAGACATTGATGTTGGACGAGAAGGCCTGCCTCGCAGTCGCCACTCTAATTCATCCCAAAAGTGTTCTGTCGGCCTGAGTACAGGACGAGGACTCTGTGCAGGCCAGTCTGGTTGTTCCACACCAAACTCGCTCTTCCATCTCTTTGTGGACCTTGCTTTGTGCACAGTCGTGTTGGAACTTGAAATAATAATCAGTCTGAGACAAAACACAGATAGGATTACATTTTCTCTCTCTACCAACTTCTAGTTGGTAGTTTCTGCATTAATGTAGGAGTAATGGAGAGTTAACCAGTGAGGAAGCCAGATTGGATGTTCGGTTTTCTGGCAAGAAGAGAAACAAAATCCTGGCATTTAGTTTCAAACTGAAAAAACAAAAGAATGGTTTCTTTCTGTGCCTGTTGTAAAAACAGATGAAATGAAACCAAATTTAAGTCCAAATTATTTCAGCAGCAGCTGAAAATCTTCCAGCACAATGAGGTGAAGCTCGAATGTTGGTCACCATGCAGAAACAAATGGACCAAAGATCTTAGTTTGTTTGTAGATAAATGCACTTCCTCTGAGCAGCTTTATCCACCAGGACTGTGTTTTTGCATTTATATTCTGATCAGCTGATCTCTGTCTTAGTCTGTTGTCCAGGGTTTTTTGGAAATTGTGTGGAGATTACAGGCCTGTTTATCAGACTAATGATGCAATCCTTACTGTCCCAGCTCATCTATAAAATCCTGGAAATGCCATTTTTATGTTGCTGCTCAGTGGACTGTAGTGTGTAACACAGTCTGTGCCAACAGGAAATGTCCTGGTGGTCTGCGGACGCACAGTGAGACCATCTGGCTGACTGGACCTGAACACAACACTTTCTGTGTCACTGCACACACACTGACACATCTATCAAAGGACAGTCGTGTCCTGAATATTTTCACCATTTTTTTCTCTCATTGTTAATATGAAGACGAGTTACGTGAAGATCATGGGATGGAAATCTTTGAGAACCATAAGATATTATCCCATCCCTTACTGATGAAATCCTGGTCAAATCTACTAAACTAACTGCTGAAGATGATTTAAGAGAAAAATGCTTTTTCAGGCCATTTATATCCCTTCTTCACTTGTGGGTATCAATAACACTGGTTTGCTCTTTAGCTCAGAGCATGATGGCACCGCATACTTCAGCAGTGAAGAGAGTGGCTCAAGAGTTGGGAGTTCGTTTTGTAATAGGAAGGTTGCCGGTTCGAGCCCCGGCTCGGACAGTCTCAGTCGTTGTGTCCTTGGGCAAGACACTTCACCCGTTGCCTACTGATGGTGGTCAGAGGGCCCGATGGCGCCAGTGTCCGGCAGCCTCTGTCAGTGCGCCCCAGGGAGGCTGTGGCTACAATGTAGCTGCCATCACCAGTGTGTGGATGACTGGATGTGTAAAGCGCTTTGGGGTCCTTAGGGACTAGTAAAGCGCTATACAAATACAGGCTATTTACCATTTATATTTGAAGACTGGATTTTAGATTATATTTGAAGCATAATCTCAGCTCTTCAATAAGTATCAATCTTTTCTAATCTGTTCAGTTCCAGTTAAAATAAAAAAAGCTCTCCAAGCTGTTCTGTTTGTTTTAATCTGTATAATTCCTTCGCCCAGCATGACTCTACAATGCTGGGATACATCTGGCCTGAAAAGTCGTCTCAGTAATGCAAATTATATCTTTAAATAGCCGAAAAGCATCCAGACGTGTTCATTTGTTCAACTAAAATGTTGACTATAGTAAATAAATTTAAAAAAAGAACTCAAACCACAAAAGGAGTAATGAACCCATGGGCACGTATTCAATCTGTAAATCTGTCTTTAAATCCAGACACCTGAATGTGACTCAACCACACCGACTGGGATTTTATAACTTTATTCAAAGCTACAACTCCTCAGAAAAACGCATTTCCTCGTGCTTTAATATAAAAATGAAAACTTGGGACTGTATATGAAAGAAAGACGTAAACGCCTTTAACCTGCTTTCTGATGACCAGCAGAGGGCGGCGACTCTGGCTATGAAAAGCTGTCTGATTGGATGAAACGTCTATGAGACTCTTCCTGATATCGCCAACCTCAGGAAGCGCTGTTCTGGTGACTTTATGTTATGTGTCCATCTTTTATATACAGTTCATGTGGTCTGTTGAGTCAGATGCCCCTGCGGGCTGCGACACGTGACACAGACCATCTTTAGCCGGCGTGGTAATAAAACTTAAAACAAATAACTGAAGAGAAGCAACAGGTTGGATTAAAGACACATCAGCGTTAACCAGGTAAGTTTTTTTAGAGTGTAACGAGACGCTGAAGGACAAACTGAGAACAACATGAAATGAACAACTGTTCTTTCTATCAAAATAAAATCTACAGCTATATACAGTTAGCTTCTTGTACAAGAGTATAAAACTTCATTCAGACATATGTACATTTTAAAGCTGCTGGGGTTTCTTAATCTAACAGCAAGCTGTTTGTTTGAACGGCAAAAAGCACCAGCAGTTTTCTCCATCTGAATATAATTCTGTGCAGGACAGTCTGGTTCAGAACTCACACATATAAAACTTATTATGAGCCAGCTGTAAAAAGCCGGGGACATATTCTGCTTTTCCTTATTTCCGGTTCCAGCGGTGGACGTTCATATTTAACATGAAGAACGATTCGCTGTGAGCCAAAGCTCACACATCAGGCAGCTCTTTTTCTATCCCTGGATCTGTATGATATCACAGAAAAAGGATATTACTAATATGGTCATCTCAGGCACATAAGCCCCACCCACCCGCTGTCCAAATCTTCTATTTAAGAGGAGCAACCAATCAGGAAAGAGTAGCATGAAAGGCAGATGAGCTAAAACTGTGAGTTAAGCAAAGCTACCACTGTAGAGTCGAGAATAAAAAAATATATCATGCTGTTCACAACCCAAGATATTGTGTATTTGAACCAAACAAATAAATGCAGAAAAGCAGATAAATGAGGACAGGAGGAGGGAAGAAAACTGTGCCCTCAATGAGGCTTTTAACAGAAAAAGACCCACAGGACGTCAAAGCTGACACTCATAATGACAGTCTTTCACCACAACTTCATTTGGCTGGCCTCTCACAGCTTGAGCAAGCAGTAAATTATACCAAATTATGAAATTCAGGTGTGAAGAATGAATTCCTCTGCAAAGTTATTCCCAGAATTTCCCCAAATAACGGATTTTCTAACAGAACCGAATGAGATCAGCTCTGCAGTTAGCTGTTTACATCCATTTAAACATGCGCGTCTTTAAACCCTGTTTTTCCACTGAAGACGCTGAAAATCTGGAAGCATTTTGTTTGTTGGACTCTTGCAGTGCAAACAGCTCTCAGCAGAGGTGAACGGGAAGAGGTGAGAAACGACAGATTATTACAAAGAGCTACTGTTTCTGTGGTCTTTGTAAGTGGTTCGCACCATTTGGTGTCGAGTTTTTGTGCTTTTAAAAGATATATAGTTTAATTCTGAATGAGTCAAAAATCCAGGAGCAGAATTTTTAGCTGTCTGAAAGGATTAAACTGACTGCATCAACTTCAAATTAGCAACTGAAACAGCTCGTGAAAGGAAAACCTCAGTATCTGTTAACCTGGGGCTGATTTATCCACCTTCCTTCTGCCTGTCTGCTGGTGGCAGCGGGCTAAGCAGGTATTCCAGGCACGGACTGCCTCTGCAACATTTTCATGACCGGGCTCCTTTAGACGTGGAGGTGCAGCGACTACTCTGAGCTCCCTCGGGGACGCCACAGCCCCTCGTCCACTCTACAGCTGAGCCCACACATTGCATGTATCTGTGACATCATTCCTTCAGTCAAAGACCAGAGCACAGGAACAAACTATGGCCCATGGGCCAGATCAAGGCCATCGCTCACCACTTTGAGTCCCCAGTAGGTTTTGCCTGGTTGTTGCTGCAGTCTGCACAGTGAGGACCCCTGCATGTTTGTTGACTGGTTCAGAGCTCTACGTACATGAAAACTGAACCATATTCAAGATTTGTATAACACCAGCCTCAACGTGCCTCACTGTGAACAGTGTGGCACGTTGAGGCTGGTGTTCACACAGTGGTCTGGTACAAAGCCTGCTGCTCCATTCTGGGTTTAAATTATTACAGAGGACAAAAAAAGTTTAGAATCAGTCCAATGTTGAGCAAAAACGCTGAAAGCTGAAACTGCTGCACAGTCGCACAGATGCTCACGAGTCGTCATAGTCAGTCGTGGCTTTACACAAATGTGTAAACGTCTCTTCATGCTGCAAGTGACAAATAAACTAAAGGTGTTTGGCCTCACACTGGGCATAATGATTATTAATCAATGATTAAGTGACCTCTGGTGCTGCCCCACCCCAGCGGTGATGACATCAGTCATCAGCAACCACACAGAGGGCGGATACAACAATGAAGCAGTGACTTTCGAAATAAGAGTAAGGGATATGTCCTGCAGTAAATTAGTCAGATTAAATATGTGTGGGCAGGAAAACAAGCTGCTTTTTGAAGGGTATCCTTCCTGAGAAACACTGAAGCTGTTTTGTTGTTGCAGGCGTTGTTGCTCCACATCGCACTGATTCCTAACATTAAACAAAAAGGAACCAATGATTTAAAAATAATACAGCTTGCCTTTAAGTCAGCTTGTAGAGTTCTTTCTCTCTTCATTGGTAAATGAAATGATGAAACCAAAAAAAAAAAAAAAAGAGAGAGAGAGAGGAGCTCTGAGCGCTGCTGTGACTGACTAGCACTAGCACTAGCTCAGTTAGCGGTCAACAAGCCTTAAGAACCTCCTGGTCTCACCAGACTGTCAAACCCTCCAAGAGTCTTTAAAACAAACAATTATTAGTACTGGGAATATTAGTGCAATTAGAAAATATACAATATCCAAATCCTTCGTGTGCGTTGTTACACTTCAATGCTGGCTGACAGAAAAACAACGAGCTGATGGCAGACGACGTGTCCATTCAGCCTCCAAAGAGACAAACATCATCCTGTCTCAATGAGACGGATGACACCTGATCAGTGACCTCACTCGTCCTCGCCTGGTGCTCACACGCACTCTGAAGTCCTGCTGGAGGCGTCTCAGGAACGTAAATCAGCAGTCGCTTTGTATAAAAAAAAAAAACCTAACAAAAGAAACCACCATCTCGTCATGTTGCAAAGCACCTTTTCTCCACCACAGGGGGGCGCTGTCCTGTAACTGCAGGGAAACAAACCACAGCCAACTCAGAGTTTCACGCTCTTTGTCTCAGCAGAGTTCAGAGGGAGAGCGGTCAGCGGCAGACCGACAGGCGCCTCACGATGCAAAGGTCACACAGCAGCCGCTTGATTCGCTGTTTGAGCTGCGGGAGGCGGGACAGAGGGTCAGGAGGCTCGAGCTCGCCGGAGTGGTCCAACCAGGACTCTAGAACTGAAAAGAGTGAAGAAGAGCGAGTTTTACCACCAGCAGCATGTGGACACAAACTAACACCGAGGTGTAACTTAGCAGCACAGCCCGACTCTGACGCTTCATCACGTCCAACCCAGCGTTGCTGTATCACGCTCAGGTATACACGCTGCTCTGTCAGTCACACAAGATACATGATGTACAACAGTGAAGCGAGACCTCTCTAATCCCAAGTTAAATTAAAATGAAAGCCAAACATGCAATGAAGACACAAAATAAAGATGGAATATATACACGTGTGCATCAGCTTCACATGACCCCTCCAAGTGAAGCGACGCAAAAACCCCCTGAACTTTCTCGCCTCTTCCTTCCTCCCACGCCTCAGTAATTATTCTCCTCCAGCTAGAATGGCTCTAACTCGTGGTGGATAATTACTTACTTGCTTGTTTCCCTAATTATTTCTCTGCTTTTGTAATCAGACGAAGCCACCATGACTATTTTAATAACACTGAATGATGATTAATGTAGAGTGTTGTGTGCACCTCTGTATTTTACATGAAAAGTGTGCGTTACCGTCCAGCTCTCTCTCAATCACGTCCATCCTGGCGCTGATCTGCTGGTGCAGGGACTCGATGTGCTCCAGCAGGTTCAGCTGACACTCGGCCACCGACGCGGCGCGAGGCTCCGGTGTGCGTGTCCGAGTCTGTGCTTGCTCGCCGCCGTCTGCGTGATTCTCCGTTTTTATGTTGTGCACATCTGTGAGTGCGGTGCTGTCTCCGTCTGCGGCGGTATCAGCTGCGTTCCTGTTGACATCTTCAGGTTTTATTTCCTACACAGAGAGAATCACAGATGTTTTTAACAAACAGCAGTCAGAGACACACGAGGACTTTTTCAGTGAATATGACAAACTGCATGCAGGGTCCTTGTTTCTGTTCCATCACAGTGTTAAACCAGTTTGATTCTTAAAGCTAAAATACAAGCCATGAAACTGAAGCTCAGAGTTGGTAATAATAATAATGATGCTGAACAACTTGATTTTTGGCTTTAGATCCTGAGTCCTGGAGTTTTCTGCTGTATTTAAAAAATTCAAAGAGATCAGCTGATTCTGAAGGGTCAGGTGGACATTTTTCAGTTTTTATTGATTTTACATGCAATAACTGAACTTATTACATTTCCAGTTTGTATTTCAGTAACTTCAAGATTTAATATGAAATTCAGGTTTTACAAGTCATGGCTCAATGTATAACCACCAAAAACATACCCATAATGATTCTGTAATAAATAAATAAATAATTATTTTCCTTTTTTACAGCTGATTTCCTTAAGATTTAAATAAAAATTCAAAGAAAGTTCACGGTCTCAAAAGACACCAGTGGCAACAGACTCATGAGCCAATCACAGGAGGAGCGTACAATCCTTCCACGGATTCACCTGTCGAAACCTTTTACTTCCAAACGCACGAATGCTGTGACCCTCTCTGGAATGGAAGAATCTCCCTTACATCTCACATCATGTCTTCTGGTCCACTTAAATGGATTCACTGTTATCTGCTCGTTTCACTTGCTGATTCTACATCAATCGTTTATTTTTAGCTCCATTTCGCTGCTACTAATGATGTATTCTTTCTATTCTACAAGAATTCTCCAACAGTTAAGAGAAATAAAACAATTCAGGATCAGAAACTGGTCTGAAAAATGACAAAAAGTCCCCGGCCATGAAATAAAACAGATGACAGGCTTTTCATAATCTACCCGAAAAGCCTTACATTCTTTAAATCTCTGGCTGTGTGATTGTGCAGAAGAAGCCTGTTACAGCTTTTCTGTTGGTGTATCTTCACAGAGTATCCTCTGCAGCTCTCGCTCCTCTCCCCTCACACTCAGTAAAAGGTAAAAATAGTTCCACATTCACCAGAATGAGCTTCTAACTGGTCTTCACTGGTCTCATAGCAACAGCAGGAGCTTAGCGCTGCGAGCGTGAGGCGCTGCTTCAGCTAAAGGTCTCTGTGAGCCAGGCTTTGTTGTTGTTTTTACTACACCTAAACCTCCCAACGGCTAAAGATTCACACGTCTCGTATTCACAGCAGAAAAGAGCTTTCACGTCCAAACGGCACTCAGCTCAAGTTTCATATTTAAGGAGACAGAAAAAGAGACTCATCGTCTTTGCTCAAAACAATCAGCTCTGATTTTGTGATGTTCAGACTTAATGAAGGAGTGAAATCGGAGTTTAGATTTTATTGCTCATGTACG